>NW_020312091.1:0-104776 GCF_002999335.1 Cyclospora cayetanensis | reverse complement strand
AAGCTTCAGTTTTTCCACCATAGTGCAGAATCCCGCATTTCAGCCCTAGCACAACGAGACCGGACCGTCCCATGGGATATGGTAGAACCAGCAAGCTGGGAGTCGGCCACTCGGGGTTGGGTAGTGCTTAATCGGCGTATAGGGTCAAAGTCTATTAAAAATCGGAGACAGAAGCTGAGAACGAGTTTATATTTAAGGAAAAGGCGTTACCGAAGAGCGTTGGTACACGTGAGCCAATCAAGAAAATGAAGGGAAGCAACAGGCTTATCCCAGCCATTTGGGTTGCTTGCATTATCAACACCGCTTGCGCAACTGTCGTTAGAGGAGAGTCGCTGATGCTGTTTGAAGGGGTGTTTGGTGGTTTGTTCTCGCAGAAGTGGTAAGAAATAAGGCCTGTGTTCGCACTGGCCGTCGGGGGCAGTGCTAGAAAGGAAAAGAGGAACCAGGGTCACCCATTAGTTTGCTGCGCGAAAGTCAGTGCTCTGGCTATGGTAGAGAAACGTATGCACAGTCTGCACCTGCGTAGGCCTTAGAAAATGCCTTCTGTTCTTCCGATTGCTTACTAACCAAGTGTGACAATAGAAGATGCATTCCGTTTATTTCAGTATGGAACGACCGCGCATTTTTATGCTTAATTTGGGCTTGAATTTCCGATGCATGCATGTTGCACATTGCTAGAAGTCAGTGGATAGCCCTTTTGTTTAGATTGATTGGATTACATTTACCGAAATCTACAGGTGGCTTGTGAGGAATGACGGAAAGGCCCTTTTCATTGACAATGTGCGCAGCATGTCTAGGACAATTAGGCATCTCCCATTTTTATTCCTGCTCAATATTCTGTACGTTATTTTTGACGGCTTGGGGCATGTGCCCACATTTTCCGTAGTGTTTGGCACTGCTTTTGTCTCTTTGCTGCACCTCGTCTTCGAGCGACAAAATGTGTGGTAAACAGAATGCGCAACCGCACATTGAGCCACAAGTGTTTCCAACTAATGAACACTAGACACACTAACAAGATAAGCACCAGGCGACCTGCATATCCATAGCCTTACACGCCCCTCAGCCCCCATAGAGAACAAATGCAAATACACGATCGTCTAGATCATAAAGTAAAGATGATTATGCATACACGGGATGATTCGTAGGAAACATTAGATTCCAGACTTTGCTAGAATTGTATAGTGTTCCCCCACAGTTCAGCCTAACAAAGGAACGGGGCTCAATTTAAGACAGAGACGAAAAATGGACAGATTCTAGAACTAGCTTCACGTGAGCTGCTTGTGACCAAAGCAGACTTGAAGTCCAGGTTTATGGAGAAGCTATCACTCCAAAGATTCCGCTTGGCTTGCACGCACCATTGCAGACACGAGCAGTTTTTAATGGCTTAGCAGCCTATTACTGTAGATTTTGCAGACTTGGCGGTTCCCTTGAAGCCACGAACCGTTTCTAGTAATGGCGTGTCTCAATCTTGGTACGGGCGTCTGATCGGGAACCGTGCAGCAACCGGCCTCGTGAAGGCGAAAGCGTGGGAACGAAGATTCATCCAAAGAGATCTTATATGCAATATATGCGGGGCTTCCCAATTCAGGAAAAAGGGCCTCATGCATGAGATAAAGAGCGCGTCGATGTTTAGGAAGGTTGGGCAGAGCGATTCTCTAGTTTGGGATGGCCACACTGGTGCGCCGAATTTGCGTCGGAGACACTTGCTACTCCACCTTGTTGACAAGGCTTGGAACAGCACCAGATATCAAGTATTCGCCTCAGTTTATAAACTGGTTAGTCTTTGAAGGCTCGGCTGTGTGGATGGAAACACTCAAATAGCAGAGGAGCTTGATGGACTGGAGTAGTGGCGCCAGTTGGAGGTGCAGTAAGCACTCGTAGTCCCTTTATGTGGTCCTCAGGGTTTTCGGTCTTCTGGCCAGTGATTCAAGGCTAGAGCTTCCCGCCATCACTTGCTTAAGCCTAGCAGTTTTCACAAAGCTTGCTGCTAAACTGATCGTAGCACGAAGCGGTAAGTCCGGGCCCGTAATATAGCTTAATCCGTTGTATTCTCTGCAAGCAGGCCAGTTTCTCTAATTAAATAAAGCCACAATAGCAGTGCTTTGCGAACTAGTATATAAGTTGGAAGGAACACCTCATTCACATAAAATGGATGGTGCGAAGCCAGTAACACTAACAACCACATGGCAGAATCTTCTACTTGCCCATCCTTAGTGCTTTAGGCTTCCCCGACCGGCAAATCCTCAATAACGCATCCGTAGCATGCTGGTTGGCTGGAATATTATTTTATTTTACTATCTGTGAGGCTTAAAAGTTACATCGTCTTGCATGCCGATATCCCCCTTCTCAACTCGCACGGAACCACCAATGCCAACGGGAAGACTATTGTCACCGTAGGATGACCCTTAAATTCAAGCTCTCTGCAAATTCAATAGAAAACCCTGAAAAGATTTACCAAGAAAGCTCTCCCATTATCCTGACCACCTCGGAGTTCCGAAACACGAAATTACAGCTGGGTGAACACAGCGTGTCTCACAAAAAAGAACACGCCTTGTTGTGACGAGCTATATCTACGCTGCAATAATATATCATACGATGGGTGAGGCCAATAGGTCAATTCTTTATTGAAGTTAAAATAATTATAACTGGTGTGGCAGAAGTTGGGTAAGTGTAGCTTAGCCCGCAACAATCTGGCTGCCCATACATCCTATTTATTGTGGCTCAATATCACCTTCGCACTACGGTAGTGCATGCTGCCTAGCAGTGCACGAAGGTGCCTTGCATTGCTATGAGTATATGCCTAGGGTGTTCTGCGATTATCCAACTAGCACTCCTGCTGTTCTATCCCCCCCTTTGGCCGGCAACTTGAGGATTGGGTGAGGTGCACAAGGCAGCTCAGGGAAGAGGCCAAGAATAAATCGTGCCTTTGGTTTTGTCAGGGTTTTGGATGAGGCGCTTCTTGAAAAGAGCCTTCGGGGACCTTTATATTGATCGTTAGCTGACTAATAGTTGTTCCATGGACGGTCTCCCTAATTTATAATCTACATAGTTGGTCCTGACTGCACAAAGGTAGTCATGAACCAATGGCGCAATGGCGATCCGACAACAATTTGATTTGCATTTAGCCCTTTAAACTAAAAGGCACCAATGACTTGATGCACTAAAATATTTGACACAAAAGCACATGCTTACTTCGCTTCTCATACTGAACTAATGTTCCTGCAAAATGGGGATAAAACACATAAATAGTGCTTACCGTTTGATACATGATACTGCCGAAACCTACAAACCCCACGTTGCTTGGGCTCTGCCTCCGGGACTGATGGGGCTGCCCGCCAGATGCATGCATACAGATCTTCGGAGTTGACTGCTCAGTGCTTGCACACTCAGAGCGCGCATACGCAGTGCTGGTATGGAACGCGAATATGAACAATAGATTGTTAGGTGATGTGAGCAAAAAAATCTATCATGTGCTGTCCAGGGGTAGGCTAGCCCGGCAACACCCCTTGGGTGAGAGGTACAGCGTTTCGCAAATGATCTCCAACACAAGGCTTAAACACCGTTACTTTTCCCTCTAGTGTTGAGGTCGAGAAGCATAAATGGGATGGGTCACGTTGGAAGGGCGGCTTTGTAGACTAGCAATGCTGCAGAGGCCTAGGATGGGCCTTTCGGTATCAATAAAGCATTGAGATAGTCATGTGAAGAGCAAAATGAACGGCTTTCTTACAGAGTGTTGGTGATTCGAAAGGTTGCTGTGGCTTGCTAAAATTCTGCAAGCATGATTCGTCGATGCGGATTTTTCTTCCTCGCAAGTAACAATAATCCTGAACTGAGATTTGTGTGCCGATACCACATGCCAGCCTTTTTTATACAGCAAGAATGCTAGAGTCGTTTCTGCTGCCGCGCATAAATTTAGCGCTATCAAATATATTTGAGGACCTCGAAGCCCATCAGGTGGACGCATCAATACTGAATGGCTTCTTGATTCTGCGGAACTTGAAACTCAAGCGCGATGCTTTGGCAGCACTTTCGCTGCCTATCGATGTGACCTATGGGCACGTAGGAAAGTTAGAAATTAAGGTATGCTCTACAGGTACCGGCACACTGCTTGCATACTTAGGTGATCTTTATGATCTACGGGAACAAAGGGATTCCCAGCCGGAAAATTCGCTCTGATGCTTTCTGTTTTTGCTGCGTAGCCCTGAACTGTAATATTTGCTACTAAAAGTTGCCTGATCAATACGAGATTTATGGATAGTCACTGGATGATTGTGATACGGCCTCTACAGCTTAAATTGTGGCGACTGTTATCGGAGCCCATTACGGTGTGCGCTGAAGATATACTGATCATCATCACCAGCCAGCCCCCCTCTGACTGGAATGTCGAGAGAGAAGAGCGTGTCCGAGATCAACATCGCAATCTCATTCTTTTGACAGATGAATGTCTGACATATGCACGAGAGGAATCAGGTCTTCCATGTGTGTTACAGCGGGCGGCTTACGCGATTATTCAAAGAATCAGGCTATCTCTAACTAGGCTCGAATTGAGGTTAGAAGACACAGAAACGGACTCAAAACGTCATTTTGCTCTCGGCATGCGTGTCTCACGTTTGTTTAGCCTTCGCTGCGCCTCCGCTTGGGAAGAAGGCCCTGCACTTGAGTCGGAAACAACACCAACTCACAGCAGGACTGCTGATTCCCGAGCCTCCCTAGGGCATGATTCTCAAGGTTGGTTTGGCTGGATAGTGGACTTCCACGGACGCAAAGAAAAGAGTGCAATTACTTCTACTGAGGGGATCGCTCAGTCATTCTACCTGAAAACAATCCTTGAAGACGCTTCTGTTTACTTGGACCCTCTCAACGACGACCATCACCGCAGATCATGGCTCCCATACCCAGCAGCATTTAGAGAGGAGATCCTCGATAACTTGAGTCAACTACTTGTAACAGAGAAACCGTGCCTCAGTACAGACGAATCTAGGCTTCCCATCCCTCTTGCATTCCCAGAACAAGGTGCGGGGACGGGTTGTGCAACTCCTGTGCCTCTAGGTACACTTAGGGAAGTCTTTGAAGGCAGAAGAAAGCAAAAGGAGCAAACGTCGGACACGCTAGATGACCGATACGCATCAGCGTTACAGCCGTCACATCAGCGAAAGTCTGTCACGAGATGGAGGGGCTGTGGCCGCCTGCGATTAGGTCAGGCAGAGGCTACTCGTCCTACTGAAGAGCCAGCCGACGTTCGCTGTAGTTCTACTCACCGAGCCACAGCAAGACCATCCGGTGCAGCTAATGTACACGTGGCATATCCCGAGGAGAGCAGCAAAACCGTCACGGGATTATTACGATTTAGCGACTTGTACTGTCCAACAGAGCTATGGAAAGTAGCTAGCCTTCAATCCACCAATCATATGTATATTCTGAAACCAGGCGAGGTGCAACTGCGAGCAAGGTGCTTGCAACGCCCAATGGCATCTTCTTGTGATAGTGCAAGAATATTTGCTCGTCCGTTCCCAACAACTATGGCCACGGGTCCGGCAGCTGATAACATACTTCTGGGGATGAACGGGGAAAATGAAGCCGTGGTGCATGCATCTGCTTCGCCAATGGACGAGTCACCGCCTGCTCTCTCAGTAAATATTGTAGCTCACGGAGCGGTCCTTCAATTTACAGTGTTTCAGATGTCCTCTATCTTCCGCTGGCTTCACTACGCTGTAGTTCTATACCAAGAACTCGTTTCAGGTGTCTATGCCATGTGCCTGTAAGTCTTCACTAACTACTTAGCGTCTACAGTCCTGTGTCATCTTCTTCACGTCTGTAGTCTTGGCGTAGCAGCGGTGCTCGAATGCGGCTTTAGGGAGGCTAGTCCGTCACAAGAGGAACTAATGAGGTATAGACTTGCGTGGAGACGCCATCTTCTGACCAACGCTTTGGTAGCAACAGGCGGGGGTAGAAAGTCAGAGCTACAGAAACAAGATATTCAGAAGAAGGAGTTCCTTAATAATACTTTGGTGAGTTCTTTTGATTTTGGACCTGCGAAAACGGCAGATGAGGACTTCATTCGACTCTTCGAGGCCAAATATTGGCCTACAGTGATCATTCCAGCAAGGCAACAGGTCCTTCAGGATTTGCAGCGACAAATCCGCCTTGGCCATTGTAAAGAGGTTTACCTTTCTTACCAGCAGAGGAATACCTTGGAGATGTCAATAGGGCTTTCTGAAGCAGCACCGCTTACTCCACAATCCAAGCGTGGGGAGGAGGGCATCGAAGAAGTCCATGAATACACGGATGTATCTGATATTCAAGTAGACCCAGGCATATTGCACGAAGTGGAGGAGATGGCGTACGCACTGGGAGCCAAAATAACTGTGCCCGCCGAAGCAGATCCGAATTTTGTGAAGTGCATTGAACAAATGCAATTTCAGCGGTTCTCGAAGAGCTTTGAATTCGCCCTTCAGCTTGACCACCTTCAGTTGACCCTTGGACCTGATTATGAGGCTCCTGCATTCATTTGCATGGCTGTGGGCAAAATGCACGCTCAGGTTGCAGCGTACTACGATCTCCGTACGTCTGCAGTTGCCGCTTTCAATTCCATTCAAATAAGGGACAACCTTATGCCCAATCTGCCTCATTGTTTTTCAGTCTCAAGCCAAGCGTGTGCCAAAGCTCTCAACTCTTCGGAAAAAGTCTCTGACCATGCCGCTTTTTCAAAAGACCGGGAAAATATCCAGTCTTCAGACACCTTCATATCTTCCCATGATGACGAACACACTAGAGATACTTTTCTTAGCGGCACACCACCATTGTGCACGTTTCATCCAACAGAACAACCTTGCATCCCAAAGTGGAATAACACGTGCACATGGCCAGCAGGATGCTGCCCATTCAAGACTCCAACGGAGCTATTCACGAAGCCTAAGAGCAAAAAGCAAGAATCCCGAAATGATCTAGGAGGAGGGTGGATACGTTTTGAGAAAGTTTTTGTACCTCTAGAGGGTGTACCAGATTTGGTCCTTTACATGCAGACTCATGGCTCACTTTTCTGCACAGTAACACCAGATGCAGTATTAAAACTTGCACAGGTACTTCAGGGCTCAATACAGCTGGCTGAAAGGAGTACGATCCTAGAGGCCACGAGCGAACGGGTGCAAGAGGCACTGCGTCATAATGAGCTATTTATGGCCCGGTCACATCTGTATGCAGCCGACCACCAAACAGTTGATATATGTATTGACATTCCCATATCCCATCAGCTGCTTCTTCCATTCAGTAAAAAAGAGCCCGAATGCCCAGGAATTCTGCTTCGGTCTGGAGTGATATCTGTGGATACCTACACGCGGCGTCCCGATATTCAGAATTCCAAGTTGCCCCGCGACGCCCCAATCAAAAGATACGATAGATATACAGTCACAATCACGGGTGCCTCTGTTGAGCGCGTGCCAAACTGCCTAGACTTTCTGCGCAGGTTTCAGGGTACTGAGAACTCTGATGCCTGCTCTTACTGCAAAGGAGATTCAACGCGACGCCATACGATTCGTTCTGCAGCAACCACAATTCATGGCGGTCCATCAGATCCATTTGCATTCTCAAAAGAATTTCGCTGGTGTACCAAGCCACAGGGTGGCGTTACTGATGGTGTACGGGCTCGAGAACCCGTGAACATACATGTGGGTAGTGAAAGTGAAGAGAACACCATGGGTGCTAGTCAAGACGCAGTGATATCCAATGATCCATCCCACTTTTGTGTTGGAGATACGTCACAAGCCTTCCTTATTTGGCCAACCAGCATAGAAGGCTGTGTTGACCTCTGCCATGCTTTTAATTATCCGGATCTCCCAGCATTCTGCGTGACTCTACAGGACCAACAATACAGGTGCCATACGCCGTTTCTCGCCAGCCTTGAGCACTCCTGTATAAATTGTACCAAGGATATTGATCTTTTGCTACGATATTTGCTGCACATGCTGTCATGCTGGACAGAACATGAGCCAATTGCTGGATCAGTATCTTTATCATGCTTCTTTGCAGTGGTGTCTATATTACTCTGAGCGACGAAGATATCATTGCCCTCGCTGGGTACTTTGCAGAGCTCCAGACCTTGGTTCAGGCCCTTTCTACGCTATGGAACCCTCATTCAGAGGCAGAAGATGTCATTTTTACAAACCCCGTCTCCTCAGATAGTCCTGTTCAAATGCCGGCCCAGGGAGTCAAGAGATCTGTTGATGTTGCAACAGAGCGGCTAGACATACACAACAAAGAAAAGAAGGTTCGTTTACATGGGCATAATAATGACCCGATTGCATTTGTCTAATATTGGCAGACGTCAAACACTGTCGCTGAAGAAGTTTTGCGATTGGTGTATGAGAGTGCGATCATCAGGAACTATTGTACGAGAGGCAAGATTTCTTCGGCCTGCCTATCGTATTGCAGTAGATCGGAAAGCTTGTGATCAAAGAAATTTTTTTACTTGGATCGCTGCAAGGTTGCTCTGATTGGTGCAATGTGTTGCAATGCTGCAGCGGCGCATTAATCGTGGAAGGCGGACCACCGACTACACACGACTTTGCAATGCCACTAGGAACGGGATAACGTTGCAATTTGGGAGATTTGGAGGCCTCAGCACAACATTGGGGAGAAATACCTTCGTCTCCCGCCTTAATTATGCAAGATACTCTACATTGAAGCGTGTTTCTACGCATATACATCGTAGGCGCCACACCTATGGCACGTCTGTTCCACGCGAAGATGCCCATGGCAGAAGAGCGACTCTCAACAGATCAATCTCACCCACGCAGTACTGCGCCGAACCACGGCTGACAACCCTGTATTCTGTGGATGAGCCCTGTAGTTACACAGACCCTGAAGCTACTGTGTGGAGGAACAACTCACTGAGAACGCAACATTGGGAAGCGGAAAAAGAGAAGGCTCACATCAGCAGTTCACTCAACCCAAACAGCGCTTCCAACGACAGAGCAAGAAACCGAGCCGATAGGGCCGGCCACTCATATTCTGGAAAAAACAGTCGTCGACCTGAAGCCAGCTGCCATAGCCTGAGTGGCTTCGATATTCGTCTCGGCCTGTCCGTCTGTGAGATTTGGCTGGTAAGGGAAAGCCACAAGGGCGTTCGCAGCATACAAAGAGCACATGGAGCTCATGTTCACTTGGCCAGCGCAAATCCGTGTCCTACGAACCCTTCCACCGGTATGTCAATAATGTTTGGGATAGGCAATCCTCGCATCCGGTTAACGTGTGTCTCGCATATGACACGGTGCTCGTGTGTGGCGACTTTCAACGAGGTATATCACTCCATATGGCCATCTGAACTGGAGGAAAGAAGGCCTGTTAACGCCTCTCATACAGAAAACAGACCTATACATTCACCAGTAGGATGGAAAGGACTGGCAGTGAAAGAGAATAACTTACGCTCCAAGAGGCTGAACTCAAGCTCCGCTACTAATAAGAAGTTTGTTGACACGCGGACACCCCCTGCGCAGGAGATCCAAACTGGAGCTTCAGTAGATGACTGGTCGCCCTCTCTTCATGTATCGCAGTCTACCCTACGTTTACCGCTTTTCCAGTTCATCCCTAAGCAGCAATCAAGCAAGCTGGACTATCTAACCGCGGCTTCTGATGTTGCCACCGCCCTAGTTGAAGCTGCAGCTGCCCATGGGGCCCCACTCCTATTCAGAAATAACAAGGAACCCGTGTCAACCGAGGCACTACAAACAGTATTCCTGAGCAATCAGTTGAGGTTTACCACAATGTGGGCCTTTCCGCCAGCATACCCTGAACAAGGGCACAGGGAACAAAATTTCAATCAGGGACCTTCACTGGCAGGCCCTCGAAAGAAGAACGCGTATCAACGGAATTCTCATGCTAAACTGCAGGGGTGCAGCCGCAGCAATAGTGAAATGCGAGAAAGTGATACGTCGCAGCCTGGCAAATGGGCAGCAGACGAAGAGGTGTTTGTAGAAGACTTGGTAGGGGGGCATTGTTTTCTGATCCCTTCGTATGTACATGCTTCTTTAGCAGTAAGAAGCACATGGCAAACGCTAGCCAAAAGAAACCCAGACATTTCCGTTACGGCAACGGTTTGCCTCAGAGCACCCCTGCACTCCATCGACATTCGGTGTAATCGTCTAAGACTAGCCCTGGACTGGGGCATGCTTGCAGAGCTTACTGGTAGGTCCTAATAATGGTATATGATAAATTCAGGCAAACTAACCTACCTCACTCTATAACAGCACGCAAGTGTTTCGACTTGCTTGTGGCTGCGTTACAGCCCTCACTGTGGAAATAGTCGAAGCAGCCGGCATGGCGTGTGCTCCCGCAAATCCAGTGGCTTTTGATCCTCCTCTCGACAGAGCTTGCCAGCGAGTGAACGATCCTCACAATCACCATTGTGAGGCCACTGTCCCAGATATGTGGACCTCTCCTTCCCTCTCCAAAAGCAAGGTCCATGTAGATGGAGGATTCGGAAGCCCTTGGAAAGATGGGACGTTTGATGTCATCTGTTTAATACTGGAGGGCATTTTACGCCCGTGGAATGTACAACTTAGCTTTGTGCTAGATTTCTGTGAGGTGATGCTACCTATCATTGGGCCTTCGCCATGCCCTGCACTGCCGTTATTGTGGGCAGAATTTGTTGAGGGTTACGTACTGTGGACGGATCGGATCTCAGACTTCACACCGCGCCTTCAAACAGACAAGGGTCGTCCATTGCTTGGCACCTCAGTCGATCAGAGAATTTCATTTCACAGTCATCCCAATCTAAATCCATATCGCCCTTGCCTAGCATTGAACTTGCAGCCATACTCAGCGGCCTCAAATGCGGCAACTAAGCAAAAAGGAGACGTGCAGGGGCCTTGTATGGAAACTCCAGGCACCAATGTTTTTTTTGATGCTCCCATCGTCATGCCCCCACCTGCGATTGTTGTTTCTTGTCGGCTAGCTGCCTCCTACTATTTGGAACGTTGCCCTGTACGAAATACCGAAGAAAGACCCTCCTGCGCAACAGCAGCAGATTTTAACGGCCCTCAAGATGTACGAACAAGGATAAACAAGCTGCACAAAACAGCGAGATTTACAGGGATCGTCCACGACATTCGTGCTGATATGCTGCAGCTGTCGAGGAGCTCGCGTGGATCGGAAGGTGCTACTAAACTAGGTACGGATCTGGGACGGTTGCCGCGGTCCTTTCAGCTGGTAACCCACGCCCTGCCACGTCGCGGCAGCCGCTTAACGCCTCCAGAATTTACTCATCCAGAGCTAGCTCCAGTAACACTGCCTGATGTTTTCCACGTTATCTGTGATGAAGACCAGCTTAACGCCAGAAAAAGTCGGCGGCGATCTGCTTCCACCGGTTCTTGCGTGATGAAGAGTGGGGGATCGGAGTTTTCTATTTTTAACACCAGCAATCAAGCCAGGGATTTTCAAGCTTATCCAAAACTTTGCGGCAGTAATCCAGTAGCTCAACTTAAACGTTGGTTTGTTGAAAGACACACAGTAATTGACGGCTGTCGCTGTAGGATGATGGCAACCTGCAGGGTAGTCGAAGAACTGGAAAACCCAGGGGATATTTCGGAAGGTAGAATTAAACAGGGGTGTCCAGATGATATTGTAAAGGAACTAGGGATTGGCTATCCTTGCATTGCACGGACAAAAAGAATTCGATCTGTATATGGGGCAGCGATCCACCCATGCACAGATAGGAAATCTCAGGCCACCATCGAGGCGATGGTGGAAGTGGAACCCCTGCTAGTACGCATGCAGTCGGGATAAAGGTCAAGTAGTAGATTCTCAGACACCTAATTATGCATTTTGTACGGATGGGAAAACTTTTAATGACCAGAAAACCAGTGGCACATTTGGACACAATGGTGTACCGTTGTGATATTGAGCGGTGTGAAGTGAGTTCATTTGCGGAGTCAATTCGCAGGTAAACTTAAATGGAAAGGCAGTAGTGGCTATCGGGTCGATGCATAAAGCGCTGCAAGCAGCTTTTGCCACAGACACTGCGGCTTCGCAAAGGAGGCATCAGTTCGACAAAGCAACGGTTAATAGCGCAGCACATGCTAGTTCTTTGCTAATCAGTACGGCACCGGGGAGTGTGACGGCCACGAGTGATTCAAGAAGGCCGTACACCACAAGTAGCGGTACTGTACCATTGGTTGGCTTGCCAAGCTCAGGGGACCAACTAGAACCTTCATGCTCCGCAAGCCCCTCATCATTCTTGTCTGCAGTGTCTGTAGTGTCTTGCGCCCCTTCAGAGAGCGCTCGTGTTTGCTCGCTTAGTAAAATGAGTCCCGGCGCTAGAAGAGATCATCAAAATTCAACTGAATGTGCGCACGAGTTTTCATGTGCCATTATAAACAATAATCCAAATTTTGGAACGGGACCAACCGGATTGTCATGGGTTTGGAAGGTCTTGCTGTCCGTGGATGCTTTAGTCTCGCTGAACTGTAAGATAGAGTGCATTCAACTGGAGAGCCCGTCCTTGTGTGCCACATTGGAGGACTTGGAGATATCTTTTGGCCTTGAGTGAGATATGCGTATATAAATAGTACTTCGAGACAGTATATGGTCGAATCAAAATTCGGAAAGGCCGTATACTTGCCCGCAGTAGCTGCTTTTCTGGCTGCTTTCTCTGTTGGAGCGTGTTGCCACCGACTACTGCTTTAACCGTTAATCAGTGCAGCTCTGGCCTCACTGGTCAATTCTTTGAGGTGTGTATGTAGTCTTACTGTAACTCTTTGCTTTACTCACACCCAGGCCTCTCTGCGGCACCGCTGGACGGCCTGTAATGAAACTGGAGAGCCCTCATTATGGCAATGCTGCGTCAAGCTTTAAGACCCCCCAACAGAGCCATAGAGGCACGAAGTACAAAATGGAGTCTTTTCTCAACGAGACTGTCACAAAAGGTACTCCGCATCAGGCGCATGCAAGAACAAGTGGTGGCGTGCTGGCCGCTACACATACCGTTTGCATGCCTGCACATTTTACGGAAGCATCCAGCAGTACCGGCGTAGAGGAAACAAGTGCATACTTGGAAATTCGGTTCATGATCTCCGCTGATGCACTTCACAAGCAGAGGGCAGCTCTTGAATCTGCTGTAGAGCCATGGAGTTGCCGCATCAACATTCGATATGTAAGGTGCCCCTCTAGCTTGGTCAGGCGTCCAACAACTAGGCCATTGTCCCTTCTTGGAACGGCTATTAAAAACGCATCGTAATGTTGTGATAAAATGCTGTTTCTGGGTGCCTACGCGATTCTGTAGAAACCTTTTGACACACTGATAAACATGCTTCTCACCTACATTCGCGATATGGAAGGAGCAGTCCAATGGAGCGACCTGCAAACATCGTTGCTCAGAGCAGAAGCCGCTACACTGTGGAAAGAGCCGCCGCGGCACTGCAACTCTACTCTCAAACGGAGTAAAGTGCCGGTCCGCAATCTCAGCAGCTCTCACTTTTTCACATGGGACGGCAACCGTAAACAAATAAGACAGCTCCCAAGCAGTGGCGCACGTGGTAACTTCACTAAAATCATAAAGCGCCCCAGCGACCGTGGCAGGTACCTAGATCATTTGACAGAAATGCTGGGCGAATATGGAACAGAACTTTATGCCGAGCTAGAATGCTCCTGGCTAAACGTGACAGCAGCGCCTTTCCTTGTGGATGCAATATTAGATACTTTGAGCCTTGCAGAAACAGCTCAGAAGGCACTACAAGAGCAGATCAACCTGTACGACTCTACCCTATAGCTGTAAGCGTTGAGAGTAGTGCTCTACCTTGTCAGCATTCCAAAATGTTTTTTGGCTGCAGTTCACTCCATTTAGTTTTAACATGCCTCGTCTTAATGCGCAGACAAAAGCAGCTGCTTATTCGCATTCAAGGCAATAGTGACTTCAGTGGGTCGAAAAATAAACATTACAAAGCTCAAGCCGGCATATGAGCAAATCTTCCTTATCCAGGCGCAACCCATATTTATTTGATTCTCCCCCCTCACCTATTTTGCCCTCTTTATCGGCACAGCAATTCCCTATATCCAGAATTTACCTATCCATATATGGCAGCCTTTTAGTTTCACTGTCATGGTGGATTTCAGGTTGCTCCAACCATAGCGGGAAGCCAGCAGACTGTACGTTGGCTACCCTACAAAGTTCACCCGGAGATCCACCTGCAAAGCTGTCACAACCCCAGGAACATCAAACGGTTTGCTGCAACAAAGGTAGGGGTAGCTTTCGAGTGATGTGTTTAACCAAGCCTTTTTCGCCGTCAGTAGAAAAGGGCAACGATGTGGCTGTTTTCCCCTGTTGTGCCCTGACAGACGTCGTAGATGGCTCCTGCTCGGAGCTCAATACTAAGCACGTAATATTAGACGCTACATTCGAGGAGAGCCCTCCATTCGCGACTGAACCTGCACGGGCGACGGGAGATTACTTGACAGATCAATTTAAAGAAGCGCCGTGCAGCGAGGATCAGTATCTGCCTCTGTTGTACGCAGTTTTACATCTCGCCTCCCTTCATCTCAAATGCACCTCTGCCAGGGACAACTTTCCCAGTGTATGCCAAATACGAGTTCCCATCAAAATCCTGTTTGATGGATGTGTATAAGGGCGAGTAGAAGCTTAGCGTCGAACCGTTCTGCTTGCTTGCCTGCAGGGTGAACCTGACTGGTCTGCCGTTGGCTGTCCACGTGGAGCCGCCAACACAGATCGTCACAGACTCAGGTCGCCCAACATTTCGCTCTCTTCAAGCTAATCACCTCGTCGTGGATGACTTTTTCGTTCGGCGCCGGAGAGCGCTGACACGTAGGTGTAGAATAGCACACACGCAAGCAGTACCTGGTGCAGTACATGAAAAAAGATGCTGTCATGAGAAGACTGTGCTTGAAAGCAGCACCTATGCAACAGGGCGAAGCACTTTTGACGGAGACAGCAGTCCTACAAGTGGTTGCACGACCCCGCGGTCGGGGGCTAAGGAGGTGGAGATGCCTGAAGATTGGACTTTTTTACGCCATGAGGAGATCTTCCGCGTGCCTTCAGATGACCATGTGTGCCCATAATCTGCGAACACCTCAAATAATAATCTAGATCTTACTCGTGCTGCCCTCTATTTGAAGCGCAGAGCAACAATACCTTGTTTGGCCCATGTGGATGCAGGGACAGGCATACAAGGTCGCCGTGCGCTTGCAAATCGTCGGAGTTGATTTCGAGATATGCGACCTACAACTTGACCGCAGCCAAGTCTCAGTAAAAGAGTTGCCCTTGGATATCCCATCCCCTGTACACGATACAAGGGGGAGGCATGCCTGTAGAAAAGTGCGATGTGAATCGCTCTACTCAGCTCGAATTCTTGTGAAGACGGTGTTTGTACCCAGCAGCAGGACATTTAACACGTATCTGTCCTCCGTGATCTCCATCCACAATAACTTGTCTGTGCCTGTCCTGGTGTGTTCGGTGAGGGTCTTTTTAAAAGAGTATTGATATAGTCATGAATTGAGCAGGCAAATTACGTACGACCTGGTATTGTTCCTCCTAGGCATACCATGAATTTTGAGTCAGAAATGTGTTTCAGGTTTTCCCGCACCCTGCTCTAGCTCTTTTGGACCAGTCCGATAAAGGCATTTTAGTGGAAAATATTAGATGCTCTGCCTACGAGGGTGAATCCCCGAAGGTCACCGCAGAGCGCTGTGCATGCCACGCTAATTATTCAAACCGGTCAGCTAGAGCCCGTATTGTGATAAATCACGGCTCCGCAGCAGCCCCAGAATGGTCGTGTGCGAACCATTTAGGAGGAAGCAATCAGGCTAGCTTCTTTAAGTAATTGCCAATCAAATGCCTGCTACGACCACGTGCGCAGGTATCCCACTAGACATTCTCAAAAGGAGGCATGTGATGTCCCAAACGTCTTGCCGTGCCCCCCTTTGGAGGTCGAGCCACACGGAGGAATAGGGCATATACCCTTGTCCTGGATCTTGCCAAAAGCAGTTGTGGCTCATAGGCTCCAGGTGTTGGGTATGAAAAAGGGAGGGGAACCCTTGCGTACAACCTGGAAAGAGCACGGGTTAGAGCCAGATCAGCCGCCTCCCAGTCCAACGGCAAACCGTTTAGGGCAAGCAGTGTTATCATTTCACAGCCATACAGTAATGACTGGCCTTTCTTCTCTTTGGAAAGGGCCACAACAGGATACTCAAAAAGAAAATGGCTCTACGGTAACGACTATGCCGTCAAAAATAGTTAAGAACTGTGGCAATTTTTCTGGAGCTAATAATTCAGGGATCGCCGTGTTAGTGGAGGGCCGGCCTCCAACAGCTTCCGACTTAAGTTACCTGAACGAATGGCTTGATGACACGTCAATCGAGCCCTTATATTTTATACCGTCTAGTTGCATTTCCACGCAAAACGAGGTGGAAGTATACAACACTCATGGGCATTGTAACAGTAGGCGCAGCCATAAAATGAGCAAGTTGGCGCGATATATAGCACCCCAAGTGAGCAACATCGGTCGTGCACCCTCATCAGATACGCCGGATGAAAACAAACAAGATATGCCCCAAGAATGTCCGACGTTTCGGGTTTCTGAAAATTCCTCTACAGACGAGGAAACACAGGTTCGTGCACTTCTTCTCTGGTGTCCGCAGCTGCACCTGCCTGCTGCTTCACATATAATAGCGTAAGCACCCGCACAATCACCGCAAACATTGCTACAATAATAGAAGCTGAGAGCCTGATGAAGAGTAAAGTGAGGATCCGATAAAATGCATTGGAACCCTTCGCTTTTAGATGCACGTAGGCACAGATGGTGCGCAGTACTCCTTGGTGTGGTCTGTATGGCTATTAACTACCTGATAACGCAACCCGTTCTAGTCAGCCTAATTTCGCTACGTTCCTTACCTAAAAACGCTCGCTATGCGGCTGAAGTTTGTGAGTGACATTGTACACACGCAATCAAAGACATAGCAACATCTGTTTGCTCTAATCAATGCGCGTGTCTAGTGCGGTGCCGCAACCATCAGGCACGGCCGTGAATATTTGCGTCTGGCGTGTTCAGCTCTTTCAGGCTTACCAAACCATTTATGCTTTAGCGCAGTCTCTTGGGTCCAAGCCACTTTTACAGAAAGCAACCTTACAACAAGTTGCACTCGGACGTAGCCATAGCGTCCTCTCATATGAATGCCAGCCTCAGATTGTGGAGTTTCTACTTGGAGAAGGAGGCGCTGGTGCGGATGGCAAGGCTGCTACTCGAAGGCTGCCAAAAGCCATAAATCATCTTGATCAAGACGCTAGTAGTATAAGCAGCAGCGGCGGGTCCAGCTTCTATGCTGCCTTTGCCGTGACAGTTTACGGTCAATCGCGAGACTTGCTGTCTGAAGCAGACCCGTTGTTCTTTGAAGTATGTCTGAGCGCACCAATCAACGTAAGTGCTACGATCATAGCCAACAATGCCTGTAGCTGAGTCTATGAAAGCTTTGCGCCCGAACCATGATTTTCTGTAGTTGAATGTATGTCACTCTCAGGTGGGAAACCGCCTATTTGAGCCACTTGGGCTTTTTCTTGTTTCCAGCACATCGTCACCGCTTCCACAGCAGAAAGAATCATCACCACAGACACTAGCATCACATTCCCAAAGGAATGCCATTCCCCATGCACTCATTAATGCAGGACAAGACATCGATATCCTAAAAGTGACTTCCGGGTTTGTGTTCGAGTTTGTTACTACTGCCGGAGGAAAGAAACACCAGCATTTATACAGATCTGAGCCTTTGGTTATAGACTACCATGTGCCTGCCCCCACTAATGCTATAAATCGTGTTATAACTTTTAAGCGAACAAGTATAATTGATGAAGTGGGAAACACAATACAGCAGCACTCTGCGGAGTACCGTCGCCTTTCCATGTATCAGCCAAATGAGCTATGTGTGTACGCGGAGATAGCTGGATGGTGTAAGAAAAATCTGGACTCTACCAGCATTACTGACTTTGATCAAAACGGTTTCCTTGGCAGCGCTTCTAAACTGACAAACATAAAAACACATATGTGGGGTACATGTGTCAGGGCCATCCGCATTTTCGCTCCTTACTGGCTTGTCAATCGGCAACCGGAGCCGCTTGTTGTCTCTTACTGCGACTACCCAATGCAGTACTTAGCCTCCTGCGACTGGAGGCTTTTGGGAGTGCCGTTACATGGGCATACTTCAGTAGCTCTTGGCGTTGCACCCAGTGGAGAATTCAGGCAGTGTTGCGGTCCACGCAAAGATGAAAGAGATTCTGTTCACCTGGGAGACATGGGGGCTTCTGGTTCACGTGACCACTCTTCTCTAAGGTTATGCTCAGCTTTCCGTATTGATATTGTTGGCCGCACCACGGCTGTTTCAGTTCCAGTACAAAGCCCAGCCAGCCTTGGTGCCAATGGAATCAACAGAACCTACTATCATTTTGGCGTCACAGTAGCTCTCGCCCCACCGCCTTTCTCACGTTCCAAAATCGTCAGTATATACACCCGCTTTGTATTAAAGAACATTCTTCCCTATGACCTTTGGGTCAAGGAGTGTAGTGGTAATTCACCCCCTCTCTCGCTGGCTGCAGGGAGTCAGTGTGCGTTCCATCCGCAGACGGTGGTACCCGGAGAAGCACTCATTTACATCGCCACGGTTGACCCCGCAATCGTCGACTCTCTTTCTAAAAGCACTGAGAACAGAAGAGGCGTGACTAGAAAACCAGGGGCATTGTGTCTTGATGGAGGAAGAAAGGGCCAGTCTATACAACAAAGTATATGGTCATCACAGGTTTCAATATCCCGCAGAGCTTCGTTTCAAATCCGCCTTAACACCCTCATAATGCCTACGAGGAAATCTCATGCCAGATTTGGCTTTAGAATGGGTGCAACCACCATCTGCAAGGATGTACGAGCACTTTTCCAGGCCCATAAAAACATCCAAATATCCATTCGTTCTCTAGATGGAGCTTCGTTTGTAGTATTATTCAGTCTGCCTGTGAAGTCCGAATACCTTCTTCTCAACAATACTGATTACTTAATCGCTTTTGCTCAAGGTGGACTTCGACATAAGCGCGTCTGGGAGCTTCTAGGAAGAAGGAAGCAAATGGAGTATGCTTGGAGCGATCCCCAAAGGGAGCGAAAATACCTTCGATTTTCTGTTTTGGACTGTAACCAACAAGTTACAAAAAGCTACAACATAGCACGCATTCGTGTACACCGTCCCCTTATTTTGCCGATTTCCAAAGAAAAAATATACTTTGCTACGGACGTGTGCGGCACCAGCAGACGAGTTATCGCTACGATGGATGCGCCTCCGAGGCAGAGGCAAACCACTTCTACCACAGATTCCAGGAGACGTGCCGTTCGTGACTTCCTGGTAAGTCACAATTTATGGCAGAGTAATGGAAGCTCACGAGCTAAACGAAATGGACGAGAGTTTTCAAGAGCGGAACTGTCTTTCCACGCAACCACGAAAAGGAAGAAAATTGAGCATATGGAAGCAACGCAATTAGCAGGGACATCCCATTTGATAGGCCTTTACCCGGAAGGGCTAATACCACAGCCCAGATTGCTTCAGAGAGAGACAAAAGAAGCTCCACGCAGCAGCTGCTGGAGTGGCAGATTCGCTCCTAGTAGAGAAGAACCTTTGCGTTGTATGCGGGCTGACTGCTTATGCACTCCTGAACAAGCAGAGCCAGAAAAGGTTTTTTACTTGAGTAAAGCATCTGACAACCAGGAGGGCAACTACGCAGCTAGACAAAGCCGTATGGCAACGCTCATTGGAACTCGTCAAAAATCGTTCCGCAAACATGTCAAATCGAGATCACGCAGATCAAGCACAGCCACTGCATGGAACAGTTTCCGCAGGAATAAGGGGCTGTCACCCAGATTACCAGGCGCACAATCCCCCCAAGAATCGAATCAGGCTGTCAAGTTTACCGGAAAGAGATTTCTTTTAGGTATGGGAATGCATATCCGCATTTCTATCCAAGGATTCGGCCTATCCCTCGTGGACTCCACTCCCCAAGAACTTGTGTTTGTTGGCTGTTCGGGTATCCGTGCAGAGGTCCTGCGTTTACGTGCATCACAAATTCAGGAATTTCGCTTTTCTATAAGGGCTTTCCAAGTAGACAACGGAGTAGCAGAGGCTGAGCATCAAACTATTTTGAGGCAGATAACACCTGAGGAGTGCCTTGATCATTATGGATCCGGCAAGGCGGGATTATTCGAACGGGGACCATTGAGCGCCGGGTCATGCGAGGGAGTACTACGAGCCAATGCAAAACCAAAACAGGACTGGGGTGCATTTGAGGGGTGCAAGGGGGGGGAGCGCTTTCCCTTCCTGAGATTCCAGTTTGGCGGTAGCCTGAGGAATGGGGTGGCGATTCTCGAATACGTTGATGCTGAACTCGCACCCATTGCGTTGCACGTCGAGGCAGATACAGCGTACGTTCTAGTCCGCTTCTTTATGCGGCTTCTGCAGAATCGCTCAATATTCTTTAGGTCGCTGCGCCATCGAAACGTGCAGCTCGTTCGAGAGGCAGCTGCCAATCGGCCAGATACTGCCGGATATGAGCGATTGCGGGCATTCCCAGAAGCAACCATCCCATTGGCAGCAACCTTAAGACCGCTATATATTCATACATTATCTATCCGGCCAATGCTGCTAATTTTATCGGCAAGATCACAACGCTTGCGCAAAAGAGATACTGGGACGGTTCATAACGGGCTGATGACGTTCCGCCAATTTGAGTTTCTAGGATATCCAATGACCGACATTACTAATTTTCCGCTAAAATCTCGCCTTTTTGTACAGCAGTGTGTTTTCACCACTGCTGAGCAGCTTGTAGATGATTTGTGTTCTTCGTACGTTCAACAATGTATTCGGCAGCTCCACAAACTTTTGGCCTCTATAGATGTCATTGGAAACCCGCTTCGTCTTATTACTGGACTATCATCTAGTTTACGTGCTGTCACCGGCAATCAATTGAGAAGTACGGACACTTGTTGACCAAAAACACCGCTGACCACCGCCGCACTGCATTTACTCTAATTAGCAGTCAACAGTGAATCCTCATCATGAGCACAATTATGATTGTTAAAGCTATTGAGGTAAATGCTCGCAGCAACTGCGAATGGAGCAATTCCTATACGGCTTCGCCATGAACGTTGTACTTACCATGTACAGTCGTGGTGCTTCTTGAGCAATAATGTGTACTCAGGTCCTTCCTTATCCGATACATCACGCTCATCATTTCTCAAATGCCTGTACAGGTTGACGGTGAACTTTGCCAGCGCAGTATTTGCTTCCATCAGCAGCATAGGCGCAGGACTTCTCAGACTGTTTGAACTCTTCAGGCTTACAGATATACGCGGTATTTTATCCTTGTGGCCAGAGCCCATACGGATACAGCCAAGCAGAATAGAACGTCCAGAAACGCTCTGCGAAGGCCTCTACACAGGAATCCTAGGAGCTGTACAGATCGTTGGAGGGTCTGTAGTGGCCGTCGGATCCATACCTTTGAGACGCAAAAGGGCCTCTGGGTGCACAGGGTTCTGCATAGGTGTCCTTCAGGGAATAGCATACCTTGTTGCGGGACCAGCCGTTGGGCTAGTGCTGTTTTGTGTCGCAGTAGCTGCAGGTGCCAGCAGTACCCTTCGGCGCAAATCGATGATAAAAAAGACGCGCCCCCTTCGTGTTTTCCAGCCGCATTTGGCAGTATTGCCCTATGCCTTGCACACAGCACGCGCGATGAATCTGTTGGAGGCGTCTACCAAAAGGGTTCTTGCTCGAGCAGTGCTACAACCGGCTGTCGTGGCTTTCCCGATCTCTCCCGTTTGCTTATCTACTGACCTGAAGCATTACTTTGTCACAGACGATAGGCGAAATCATAGCGCGGATTACTTGCTTGTAACTAACGATTTGATGATCTGCCTTCGTGCCGGATCTGCGCAGTGGGTGTGCAGACGAGAGGACATTGAGCGCTGCGTTGTGGTGTTGCCAGCATTCTTAGAAAGCGCCTTTCGTGCTCAGCAAGCAATGCTCTTACGGCAGAGGCATTGGAGGTCAACGGGTCGCGCTCACGCTGAATCATCCAATCTGCTGAGAGAGAAAGAACAACCAGCATACGACCAGTGTGGTATATATACGGTGCATATAACCGTAGCAAACAAGCTGCACCTTGAAGAAAAGGTGCTGCGTGATTTTTCGGCGTCTTACAAAGCGTATGTCAGCCACGCTACGGAAAAACGCAATGCTGTTCAAGCCCTAAAGAAAAACTTGAAGCTCCCCAGCGGCACTGCCCAGCACAGCGTCATTATCCAGTTACCTGATGCCTCAACGAACAACAGTCCGTACACAAGATTGCCCATGCACAGTGGCGACATCACACTACCCGGCCAAGAAGTGCGAATGTTTGTCGCCTCAAACGTTCCAGGGGGTAGAACTACAAAAGCAGGCAGATGTGAAGCGGAAAACACCTTACCTCAGAGTGATGCGAGCAGCATAATTACAGCAAATCCAGATATACAGCCTAACTGCATTTTTCCTTTTATGAGACTGCTTGTAAACTGGTTTGCATGTTGCTATCGGTGGAGCTATGGGAGCGTCATGCGGCTCCGGCACAAACGATCTGATTTGGGTTCGCCTACCAAGTTGAACCGCTTGCGCCATCTTGAAGGAGTCAGCCGTTCTTGCGAACCAGAGGCCATCACATTCACCATTACTTTCCCAGATATATACAAGGCTCTACAGGTGTTCGATATAATTTGTAGTATCAAGAAGAGCATTCAAATTGCGCATGAAGATGAGAGCGCTACTGATGTGCTGCAATACTCTTTTATTACTCCTTGAAATTGTAGGAGCTTTGCGCTTTTCCTGGAATTCACGACTGTGTGCTAATAGACTAGATGGATTGTGTATAGCGACTCATGTCGGAAAGCTGCACTGCAGCTGCATTGATGCGCGAATTCCCGGAATATTGTGCCTGCAAACGAATTGACATGTTATCATTTTTTCATGTCAGTCGTTTGCTTTGCTAGTAGGCCGAAAAATGCTTGATTGCAACCGCCGGTCTACCCTGAAAAAAGATAATTTTCGTCCCTTTACCCCAATGTGCAACACCTCTACATTTCCCTCCCTGCGTAAATGAAGATGAGATTCTTTTGAAATGCTTCCTCAGCCGCACTCTATTTGTAGACCTGAGATGCCTCCTAGCATTTTCAACAGCATAACCTTTTCCGCTCTCAGAGAATATACAGTTTTCGCTTGGAAACGTTTGCAAAGAAGCAAATTTAGATTGCAAGCATTGTGCAGTAGTTCCAAGCAATGCGTGTATAATCAAGAGGGACGAGCTGAAGAAATCAAAGTTTGCTTGTCACTTGTATTCCAATCCCTTTTGGGATTTTCAGGAAGATTCCGCCCGTTCTTCCTTTAGCCGTTTTCCAGAGGTATTGGGAGCTTGAAAGAATGTCGAAATTAGGAAAACTGGAAGGAATTTTGGGTAATTCAGTGTGCTCTCGTACATATACTTAGCTTCGCTTTACGAAGAAAGCGCAGAGGAACCACATGTCAGTGCAACATGAAATTCCCATTATCAGCTACGGCATCCCCGCCACAACGGTTTCGAGATTTTAACTTATATTGGCGATCCACGTACCGACATGACATAATCAGTGAACAGTGTGTGGAGCAATTAATTTGCATTATTCCTGCTCTTTTGTTTCGGTTGACACGCAAGTGTAAAGCTCCTTCTAATGCCTGCGTCAGGAAACACTTGATTCAAGACTCAGAACAAACTACGTAGAGAGTTTTTGATTGATTTCCCATTTAAAAATCCCTTAACCCACTCCCAGCAATTCTCAGGCTTTCAGCACAGGTGGAGAAGGACAGCTACGGTGTTCGTTGCCCAACCTTCTATGAATTCCAAGCATTTACAGCTAGTTGCTCATAGCAACTATCGCTCGCGCAGACAACATCGTGTCTTATTGTGTTGCTTTATCAGTATTCTGCACGCCAATCAGTCAAATGCTTCAAATCATTAGCTAATATTATCCAGTGTAGTGGAAGTGTTTATATGCAGCTCAACACTTGAGAAAGAGTGCGCATGTAATTTGCGTGATAGAAGCCTCGGCCTATTGTGCGTATTTTAAAAGTTTTGGGTGCCTTTAATCTCAGAGGGAAGTGAATGTCCGGCGTCCCAGGACAAAAGTTTGAGGACATCATGCACTAGGGGATCTGGATATACAATGTGCTTCCTGTGGTCTGCTGTGTGGGGGGGCATACGCATACGCCAACTGTAGAGCCTTTGACTGAAAAGCTAGTCTTAAACGCACTCTAATTGCCGAAAATGGGATTGAAATGATATCCTCTAGATGGGCAGAACGCGAGGTCTTCACTGTACGCAGTCAGCGCATATCTGCATCCACTTTGAGCCTGTGGCCATTCACCACACCCACCTTCAGTGTCTGCTCATTGTTTATTCCAAGGCTTTATAATCTTGCAGAACGCTCGCTCACAGTGGGAAGAGGGTGCTATCGGGCAAGAGGTCCACGAGATTCTCAGGGTTTTGCCCTAAGAATGGCATGTGGCCTGCATAGTCAAGAACCCCGCCCAAAAGTGTTATTTATTTCCACGCCAACACATTATTGAGCTAAAATGGCTGGTCAGTAAATAGCGTTTACAATAACCAGCATGATAACCGAGGAATACAAGCAAATGGGGCAAGTTCTTTATACCAAGATCAGCACTTTAGGAGCTAGACTGGCGACCATGCAAGTCTATAAACAAAGCTCCCCTTGTTTTGGTGGGCGCAGAAGCACAGATGGATAAAGCAATAAGCGCATACCGTGCTACTGTACACTTCAAAGACAACCAGTGCCTACTGCGATTTAAATTTTTCCCACTAAGACTGGCTCTGTATAATGCGGCTTCCCTAGGGGGCATCCTTGAGTACTAGTGCCACTGTATGGGGTGATTGCAAGCAACTTACAATGTACAGACTTCTAAGGCTTTACAGCACACAAAGTCTCATTATCTTGTGTTAGCAATCATATGAGCGTCCTCTCGACACTCCAACGGTCGACTACCCAAAGTTC
Organism: Cyclospora cayetanensis; assembly: GCF_002999335.1. Classification (NCBI taxonomy): domain Eukaryota; phylum Apicomplexa; class Conoidasida; order Eucoccidiorida; family Eimeriidae; genus Cyclospora; species Cyclospora cayetanensis. The sequence goes on along the minus strand of NW_020312091.1, from coordinate 79,682 downwards.
CTTGCTGGGGGCGAGACTGTTACCACCTGAGCAAGCGTACACGATGTTCGGTGGCTATTTGACCTTTGGCAAAATCACCAGTGCATTGATATTAGACTGCTCCTAACGGATGTCACTATCTAAGAGCACGGAAGCGGAGTAGAATGACCTTATATCATCTAAAGTTTTGACGAGGCGCATTGCGCCATCAAAAGGGTCGACGACGACTGCATGCCAGAAAAGTCATTTAGAGGAATGGGGGAAAAACGTATATCAATTAACCCCAACGAGCTGCTGAGAGAGAGCTCTGCAAGCTTGCTGTGCTTTGGATGTTGTTATAGGCCTGCTCTCTCTCCAACTCAACGATAAATAGAGGAATAGACTTTGTGGGAGGAACGGATCCCAGAGAACAATCGCTTCACCTCAGTGCCACAAGGGACCTGACAGCTTGTCGACAATACCGGCTAGCGTATGAGTGGAAGAGAGAAACGAAAGCATCAAACGCCAAGAATGAGCCACGCTCTGTCACAGTGAAGCTCTAGGCAAAAGGTTTTTTTAAGAGTTGAGCCGAGGAGCCTGCAGTGCTCTCAGAGATTTAGCCTACATGTCGGTATAAGAAGCATGCAACCTAAATAGATAATTAATAGCGGTCCACGGAGTACGGAAGTCTCTCTCAGTGTTATTGTACACGAAGGGCAATTGTAATGCAAAGTCTTTTGGTAAACAATGTAGGTTAAGAGAGTCATATCATAAGACAGTTAAGCCGCATCTTCATCGGAGAATAGTCCCGGTTGAGCACTGTGAAATATCAGCTAAAAACGAAAACCTTACAGCATTTCTGAGAATAACCGGCAATATTTACACATCTCTCGTAGTCGTGCTACAAGGCTATGCGCAGCAAGAGTAAGGTTGCACGAAGCTGGGACTTTCAGGAAATACATACAACGAGAGACTCTAGGGTTGGAATATAAGTGCTATGCCATTGCACGTAGATTTGGACATTCAAATGGGTTTCTCACTACCAGAAAAAATCTGGAGGCTCATACCAGAGACAAGTTAGATGCACAACGTTGCATAATCCAGGATATTGCCGCGATAATACCCGCGCTTTGCAAGAGTGTGTACAATAAAGGCATTGTCAAGTTAAGGCACAAGACTAAGGCAAGGTGTAAGGTCACCAGACAGCGGATTACGAGAAGAAGGACAAGCTAAAGGGAGTATGTGGGGATTTGGGCACATTCCCAGCAGCCTAGACCCTAAGCTGTGTCCATAAACATGAATTTTTTGAAAGAATCCTTCAGATGCTCTGGGCGCTGGAAGCCCATCGTTTCTCTTTATGCAACATTGCCGATTACCCTCTTTTTCACAACCCCATAGTGGGTAAAACTAGTATCTGGCAAGTTGCTCACGCATTCAATCTTCTGCTTGCCTAATTCTTTGAAAGAACGGCGAAGTAACAAGCCAAAAAGTGCCTCACAACAGTCCTTGGAAGCACGTGAAAAAGTAAAAGCAGAAATGTTTTGAGGTTCAGACAGCCATAGTCAGTTTGCTGCCTTGCACAAGCGTAGGGAATGCAGGAAGTCTTCATCCACAGGTCCCAAGGCATGAAATTCCGCGAGCATAGCTTTTTGCAATGCCCTATGTATGTAGTTTATGTCTGTGTACTCTCTTAGCCTAATTTCACGCATAAAAATTGTGATATCATAATCAGTAGATTTGTAACATCCAACGCAATCAACTTCAGCAAACAAACCGTACAGAGCAGCAACAAGGAAAACAGGAGCCGCGCTTGCAGCGTAGCGGCAGCGGAGTGCTGGAATCCCTAAAGCTCTCCCGCCGCTCAACTTTTTCCTGGGTCGTCCGCAACAGCAGCAGCGGCGCTGACGGTAGCAATGTCACGGAAAACGCCTGAAAATGCCTCAGCTCGTTGATTTATAGCTAAATTGAAGGATCAGAGCAGTCGGCCTTTGTAAAAATTATACTGGTACAAACCGCGCTCCCGAAGCCTAGACATAGGTGCGTGTTGTAGCTTTAAAATGAGGTGGACTACAGAGCAGGTAATTGCACAGCTGGCAATTACTGTCATTAGCTACTACCAGCAGGAGCTGCAAAACCGCAGATAGGTCAATCCATGAGTAGCGCACGTAGAGTTTGTGATTTAGAGTGCGAGGTCTTCTTACGCACCCCAGCACCCAGTACAGAATGCCACTCCTCCACTTAAGACAATGTAAATTAAAATAACAGGGTCTATGAAAATGGTATTTACGCCTTCCCAGTGCCTGGACACGGCATGAAGGTTGAGCTACATTCTACAACACTTAGAAAGCAAAACATCTGAAAGTACGTTTTGCTAAACAGACCAAAATGACGCATGTGTGCCACACGCTGCAGGCATTTTTATAATTCTCTCATTCCATGCTCATGAAAGGTCACACCTGTGCCAGCTTTCTGGCCTACGGGGCGCATATGGCTTTATAACGGGGATGAAACTGCTTAAAGGTTTCAACCCGAATGCCCTCTGCACTCACCGTGCAACGCAAAAGTATTGTGTTTCACATTTTTCGAGCCTCAACACCGATACACAAGACTTCAGGCACCTACTATAGAAATGACCCCCATATGCCCCTAAGAAAGGCATGTCAGTGACCTGTTCTTACGCACCCTTACGTGCATCATGCCGAATATAACGTCTTCAGTTACCATTCGTAGTGTGGGTGAATTTCCACCATCCTGCTTTGATACGGAGGGGCCTTGATTGTGCTGCACAATCGTCACATAGTCGTTCCGACACCTCCCGCAAAGAGGACAGATACCTCCGCTCCTTACGGGAATGTGCGAAGCACCCACAGTTGCATTTGACTAATACTAAGAAATGGCTTCCATGCATTATTGTGGCTCTTTTCTTTACAATTTGTTGAAATTTTCAGAATGTGTCCCGAGAGAAGTGCATTAATGCATCTTCATCGTACAGGTTGATGGGGTCCAACTCCTTTCCTCATTCGTGTGAAGTGAAGTAGACGTTGTTCCTATTTTTCTGGTTGAGTGAAGGCTGCTCACTGGCTAATGGTGAATTTTGCACAACAGTGGCCTTCGGATGATGCCCTTCGCTACGAAGCCCTGCGGGGCACCACACTAGCGGTGGATTCTACCGCAGACGTGTGCCAAGCAGACCCTCGTGAATCCACGGGATTAATATGGTTCTTCGGCCTTTGGATGTGCGGTTGTACCTCTCCAACAGGCATGGAGCAAGGCAAAGGCAGAAAACCAAAAGAAGCTTGATCAAGCATTTCGTGCGGCATTGTCCTGAGCCTATCGTAATCAGAGAGGCCAGGTAAGCCAAATGGCAGCGCTTGTCCACCAGTCATGTTCTGCTCACACTGGAGTATGCCACAGGAAGGGCACATGCAACATGCAAGGTCTTCCGTCCTTTGTTGCTGCCGTGCTTTTTCAACTGCATTGGGCTCGTTGACCAGCTGCTTAATATTCACAACTCGAGGCACCCCCTTGGGTCTGCCTGAGTGTGCGTGAGCATGCCGCAGCAGCATCATGGAATGGTGCTGCACAAACAGTGCCGTTGTAGCACTATTCCCCCTCGGAGGTAGCAACTGTCCCTGCTTCCCTAGAAGGCGAGAGTCTCCAAAAGAAATCCCCAGGGCCGTCTGCGTGCATTTACACACGCCTATAGCAGTTTTTCTAGAATAAGAATCACTGTGCAAACTGATAAGAACGTTGGATCCAGGGCACAGTGGGATGTAGCCTGGTCATGCTTACAGCGAAGAATTCATCCAGAGTGACTTGTACTCTCCTGAGCAGCATGTCACCCACACTTTCTGAGCCTCGCCCACACACTCTAAGCCCTGTGGCGTATGAATTGTATGCCCTAATTTGCCCTTTAGATAATCCGGGCACAGGCATTCAGGGAATTAGAGGACGTCTGATGGTGATATGTAAAAGCTGTAAGTGGTCCCCGTGGCGGTAAGGGCCAGATTACCAGCCAAGAACTTGTAGGAACGCTGCCTCTGCCTCCACCAGTTCCTCAACGGAAATTCCGCCTAGCTATCATAAAACAGAACCAAGTGCCAACTTACTGGCATCAAAATGCAGCTTGCAACCACAATTGCAGCAGTGCACGGTTACCTTTTTTAAGTACGTGAGGAAAGCGACAGTACTTCGGTGGCTACAAGGTTTTCAATATTTGTGGAGTTAACGCTTTCACAATGGGGTTCAACTAGCAAATCTGTCTTGAACCGTTTGGCGTTTAGCTGTTGACCTAAATGTAAGTATGACTGTTGCGGTCGTGCTAGTCAGTTGCTGCTTGCACCCATTCTGTTATTCTCATCAGAGGATGCTCTAGCTGCTAGCGGCGGAATCCATATTGTCACGTAGCACTACATGAAAGATCTTCGAGCCTTTTATAGTATTTCCTTTTGCTGATTATCATGCAATGCCAAAGTATTAGACCGTGCACGTCTTGTCCTCGTATGCAAGTGTTTCATTTCCTTCTGTGCAACGTGATTTGTGCCATATTCTAATTGTTAGTACCTGTGCCCATTGCCTGATGCTTGTATGCTCATCCCCATGACATTTTTTTGCAAGAAGCGCCGACGTTAGCAGAAGCCTGTGTGCCGTCAAGTAGTTGAACTCTACAAATCCTATTTGGGCTGCTGTCACCGCCAAACAGACTCGGGTTACAGGAGCAGCTGTCCTTGCATCCAACTTTGAGTGTAGTATTTTACAGCTGCGCTCCGCATCTTGTGACTTTGTGCTGTGTTCATCGTGATGATTTTGTTGCTGATGGTAGGGTGTTTGGCTTCCTGGGAGAGCACTTGCAAGCAAGGTGTTCTGCACGCAGAGAAAGCGGGTAAGAAGAGTAAGGGCCACCACAGCGTCGTTGATGCACTGGTTTCCATGCCGAAAAATCCGCTTAACCAAGTAATCCTTAAGGCCTATGTGTGGCCTTGAAGAGCAGTGGAAGGGAGATGCAGTCAGATCGTGAAGTTGCTGCAGCCGATCATTTCCTCCAAAGTGGCTGATGGTGCAGCATGTTTCTAGGAGGGATACGAGTGACCCAACGCAAACAAATGATAACTCTGTGTGTCTCAAAAGGATGAACTCCGGCAGTTCGTCTTGCTCTTCCTTCGTCACCCACGAGGGAGGGCTATGACGACAAGGGCGAGCAGTTAAAGAGCCAGTAGAGGAGGGGGAAACTCTGAAAGAAAATCCAGACTCTCGCGAAAACCTTGTGACTGACGGCCCTTGAAACCACTTTTTAGCCTCCCAGTGAAACTTAGAATGCCTGTTGCGAGCATGTGTATGTCCAAGGTTTGGAATCGAATTGAGGGTCAGAGGTGGCGTTGCAGCTGCGGTAGTTGCTGCTGTCTCACGTTCTGAGGCTCCCCCAATATCGACACATTCATTAAACGACGATTGGGACTCAGTGCTTAAAGTGTGATGCCGGGAACAGGTTGTCCTAGTACTGTACGAGCACGAAGAAACTCCCATATTAGCTTTTCCATGGCTTTGTAATGCGCGTGATGGCATAAAGCCTTGAATATCAGCAGACGTTGATGACTGTATTGGTACCTGCATTCCACCATATGTAGTCATTGCAAAATCGTTGAACCGCGCATCACTTTTAGCACCCCACTATACAATCACTCCCCTAGTCTGTCAGAATTTACCTGGAAATATTGTACAGCGCCTTCACCAGATGCACTAGATGCGCACTCTGGTTTGGGGGGTATATTATCTGTGCCCCTGGGGGATTGGATGAGAGCTGCGCTAAAACCCCCTGGAGAATTGACGCTGCAGCAATCGCAGACAAAATATTTGACTGCAGAGACCGCAGCTGGCGTGTAAGCTTCTCTGACAGCTAATTGGACCTTTGGGCGATGCAGGCGAGGAGCGTCACTCCGTGAGATCAGATTTGCAGCTGCCCGAGATGTGCTTGTTTTGGATGCACCTTGGCCATATATATCTGTCTTTTGTACTCGAGAGACACCTGTGGGGCAATGACGGGTATGTCTGGCGCTGCACTCTTTCAGGGAACCGCTATCCGCAAAGAGGTGGCAGTCCGGGCACCTCATCCGCAGTGGCAGTGCCGACAACCAAATTGGTTGAGGTTCTGGTACTGTCAATGATGGTGGTTGATTTAGTTGACTCTCTGGATAGATCACAGCTCTTCTGGACTTGGATGCCTGCTTCAAACTAGCTTTGCTTTTGTAGCAAGTGCTGTCTACTTCCTGCGCAGTTTTGGTGAGCCGTATTGGGTTTTTTGGGACATCATATGCATTGATTGTCAACGCATGTGCTCTCGGCATTGCCACGTTTCCAGTTATGAAGGTTGAAATGCACCTTTCAGCAGGTACCACGTTGCTACAGGCAGCAACATTCATGTATTCATTGTGTCGGTGGACTCTGAAGAATCGAAATAACGTGCCTTGCAGTTCTGCCACCGGAGTTGGTGTTTTAGTACCTGCGTTTGAGACACTACTGCCCTGAAGTCTGTGGAGTGGAGACCAAAAACGATTTGGTTCTGTTTCGGGGAGGGGAAACCTAGTTGCTTGCAAAGTTGGTTTCAGTTGGCTTATGGGGAATGGAGAACGCAATAGTGATAGCGGTATCCTGGGGCCAGAAGAACAGAGAAGACGAACAACAGGATTGCTGCCTTTGTCAACGCCTGACTGTACAGTGCATCCGTGACTATCTATTGTTACAAGCTGCGGTTTAATCATTATAGTTAGTCTTCGTCCTGATAATCCAACTGTTGAAGCCTTTGCATACGGTGCCACACCATAAGATCTTGTTCTAGATGGCTAATCATGCGTAGTCGTGTTGGAACAGGAACCCGCTTTCCGCACAGAAAAATACAGTTTCCTTAGGTCATCTGTTCAGAACTGCACTCAGCTGCTTTAGGTAGATAAGTCTTTCAAATTCCCACGAAGCACAGAATATCTGCTAATGTTTCAGTCCCTTAGGTACTGTGTATGCCAAATATCTAACTTCCACTTGCCCGCGCTGGCACGCTTTAATAAGGCGGTGCGTGCAGGCCTGTTTGCAACCAGTGTTAGGCCATTGCATCCTAGTGGGTGCAATTAGGGCCCATGCTCAGGTCACGGGCACACTTGTCGGTTATGCTGATCCACTAAGTTTTCCATACCACTAATACGAGAAGTTTCTATTCTTCAGTAGGCCTGATTTTCGAATGTCTTCGAAGAAAGGCTTCCAGAATACGGTTCCTACATAGCCAGGTTTCATACGTGTGTAAATGGGTGCATCTAGCAGCGCAAGTCGCGGTCAGCTGCGTGACCACCGGTCGTGTAATTCCAGATACAGCATCTCACAAATGATTATAGGCTGCATAGAATTTGCAAACGATTTTATTCTGGGCCACCCTATCAGCCCCTCAAAACGGGGTCATACAGGCTCTCCTGCGGGCGAATTACGGGCTGCCCACTAGATGCACACAGGCGTCAGTGATCCTCGAGGTGAATAAGAATGGGCATAACTTCGTGAATATACATTTTCTGGAAGCCTACTCTTTCAGGCAGTGATCAAGCTTTGTTACTGCTTTTTGAATATATGCACGCTCGAGTACACGGCTGAGCCAAAATTGGGCAGGAACGGTAGCACTCGTAGTTATTTTCCGAAAAAATAACCACCTTCATACCCTATACAAGCTCAGCCAAAAGTTATTCGGTGTTCTTCCAATAAAGCTTTCCTTCATCCATGCGTGCACTCTTCAGGGCTCCGGCCTGAGGGGAAAGGGAGTGCACAAATGGTGCACCAGCGTGCACCATTTGTGTACTCCTGCAACAGGCTAAGCAGCGGCAAGGTACCTTTTAGCAAACTAGCTATATTCGACCTAGAATAAGTAAAGATTCGAATTATTGCCCCGTCTTCTCGTATCTTATGTTTATTGCAGCGCACGGTGAGCTTCATAATACAACCGTAGAGAGCTAAGCTACACTTGATCACTTTCCTGTTCACTATTTGTTTAATTAGAAATTAAAGAAATAATTGACTAGTTGTTCTATGTGCTGGTATTCTTTATTAGTTGCACTTTACCGTTGGCCCCACACAAGAAGACCCACCTAAGCGTGCGTGCGCGCTAGATGCTAGGTGCAACTAGTCATGAATTCTTCGAGTACTTAGAGGGTGAAGCTGTGCGGAATCCTTGCTGCTCGTGATCCCTGATATCATAGTGGCCGCCAGAGGTGTGGGTAGCAAAAGGAGTGAATTTTATAAAACAATGGCACTCATAATCTTCCTATTATGTTTTTTGAATCTGGAGTTGTATATCTCCCTCTGGAAATACATAAAGCGTTACGCCAAAGGGAGCAATTTTAGTAGCACAATTAGTAGCTTCACGTCAAGTATTCAATGGGCCTGGAGTTAAGTTTCTCCCTATGTATATTGGCAGCACTGCGTAATCGACGCAGCAGCTCCCTGCTCATCCACTTGCCGTGGATGCAGACATTGGGATGCAAGGCTTCCTAAAACAGTAAGTTGGTTTTGATCAAGTGATTGAATAAACTATTCACCTGTTTATATGGCAATTGGGTGGAAAAAGAAGACCCTTTTGGTGATGGACGTGAAGGTGGCGCAGCGCTTGTTCAAGTGGTAGATGCCAGCTTCCAAGCTTATGAGAACACACTAGCTCCACCGCTGTGAGTTCCTGGACACTCAGCTAAATGTTATCAATGCTACCATGAGGCTATGCTGACAGGAAAAGTGCGACGGCCGTAAGAATGTGCGCGTCTTCGAATATTCCATCAGCCAGTAGGCTCACATCACTTTGTACCCTGTACATGATGAGAAACTAGTGCTCCCGAGAGACTGTCTACTGAAGGTCAGTGCATCATTTTAGTGGCTCTATTAATGCAGGGGAATTGTCTGCTTTAAAGATTCACCACAGCTCAAGCCTCCAAGCACACCCTAACTCATCGGTTTGTGAAGTGATGAGCTCAATGTCAGCCTTTATGAGAGTTTAGAAAGCTGGAGCAAGAAAATCAAAAACTTGATTGGTTTATTGCGAAGTATGATAGTTTGGCTCGCAAACGCCACGATGTAGCTGAACATTTGCTGTACCAGGGCTCAACTTATGTATAGCCGAAGTGTCACATCATGTGGTCGCAACGACTCATCGTTTAAACAATCGAACGGCTGGGCTTTCGCAGCTGATGAAATGTGAGAGATTTAGGAGCACACGAGGGCAACATCTGGGTCAAAGCTGAAAATGAAAAGCCAACTTTAGCTAAGGGTCTAAGCCCAGCGGCAACGTGGACTTTAAACAGCCCCAGACATGCCCTCAACAAAGAAAGAACCGTCTTAGTGGGACATTGGAGCACATCATCTGGAGCTGTAGGTGAATGGAAATCCCTAAGACTCAGGGCGGTTGAAGAGCTACAGAAGGATTGGCAAGGTTGTGGCAGGTAAACGCTACCTCATATCGGCTTACGTCCTAGTAGCATGGTTTGTGGGCATTGTACCTGCGCAGCACGACCTGACCCTAGGTATGCCATAAGTGTCCCAACGAAGGGCGTGCATCCGGCAACAGCTGGACGCTGTAAAAGCTAGGGTTACCTCAAGCGCTGAGAGGCGGAAACTACTTGTCCCCACAGCTACGCCCACTTCATGTATGGTGAGCGAGATAGAGTTGGCATTCCAACAAAGTGAGATGGAGTCATTACGTGGGCGGCTCACCAGCACGGCAAAAAGAGTCCGTTCTCAGCATGCATCCCGTCTTAATGCCTCTGAAACTGGGCATTCAGTAAAGAACACATTTAAACCTCTAGCTCAGGAGCAGCAGGAACGGTCATACGTTGGTGTTAAGCTGGCCGATATGCAAAGTGACGAAGGACGGCGACCAGGCTGGCCAGCTGCTAGTCGCCTAGGCATATTGCATGGAGCTCATTCCTAATCGAGCTTCAACCTATGTGCTGCGGTATTGGAAACTCCCACAGCATCAAAAGGAGACTCCATGGCAGGTAGCAGATTTGCTGGAAAAAGCAGAGTGCCGTAATCGGCCGGCGCACTCAATCATATCCCGTTTTCGGAGCTAAAAAAGGAAGGGAAGTGGCACAAGTGCATTATAGTGAAGATCTTGAACAAGATCTATACGAAGCATAAGGCTCTGATGCCTCATATTGACAAATTAAATGCCACACTATACAGGTCAACAGTGTACTGGAGATGTGACTTCACAGACGCTTCAGTACAAATTCTCTTTCAGCTTGAGGATAGGCACAAAAGGGCTTCCTACATCACACCTCAAGCTCAACTTCACCTCTACGCCCTTTGGACTTGCTAAAATTCAGCTGGACTAATGCACAGTATTCAAAATTTTGATGGCCTTCTAAGGCAGTACTTGGTGGCTGTCTACCTGGAAGACTGCTTAGTCTGCAGCCGAGACGTTCAAGCGCGCGTGAAGCACTTAATTCGAGTGCCATGTAGTAGTATGCGAATACACACAGGTGTTTGCTTTCATAAAACAACTGTGTAAGTGGAAGTCAATGATTCGCGTCCAGGAATCGACCCAGATCCAGGAATGATCAAAACAAATGCGGCCCTTACTTTCGACCACCCGCTAGTATGTTGCATAATCATACTGAAGCCCCCTCTTACTTCCAATATTTGATCATCTTGAGTTTGCTCGTGTCGCTGCTCCATTGAGCGATCTACTTCAGGTAGCAGTCCCGAACAATAGCCAGGAAAGGCTGATGACGCATCAATGACGCTAATCGGCCAGTCTACCGCATTACAAATTTCGGTAGTAGCGTTGGTCCATAAAGCATGTCGTTTCTCGTAATAACCCGTGCCAGTGGCGTAGCGGTGGCTGCTATTTTCTCCTAACATCAATAGATTCTCTATTACACCCAGTTATGTGCTTCACTAAAATCCAGCTGCAGTATTCTGTGCAGAGCATGGGACTCGATGCAATGTGGTTGGTGTAGAAAAAGCTGGCACTATTCACATAGGAGTCGTTCCACTGTCCAGACCAACGATCTGGCTTCAATGCACCTCACGAAGGGACTTCACTGGCGTGGGAATCTTACAGATGTTCGCTGGCGTCGGTGCCTTCTGCAATATGGCTTTGGAGTCAAACGTGTTCAAGGCATTACCGAATCTGCCGCTAACGTCGTCTAGAGACGCCCCAGCAGTTCCGGATCGTGCAGCACAACCGCCGTTGTCTGTGATGATTTACGGCTTCCATCAAAATCGTGCGCGCTTCATGCTTTTTTAAGTTGGGTGATAGCTGCAATGCTCATGACACACAGTTATGAAAGGGGAAACAACAGCACGTTGGGAAAGACCTGCTAGGGTTCAGAACAAAGCGGGTACTGCTTTGCTTGCACACCTGACTTACTTCACAGTGTTGTTTTCTCTAAAGAATGTTTTGCCGCTCTTTCGGGGGTTTTTGGAAGGATGCATACCACATCGGAAAACCTCTTCAGGTCCTTCTGGATGGCTTGGGATGCATCCTGCGCAACCTATGCGTTGTCGTGCCCTGATCGTCAGCTGCTGATTCGCCAGATTCTGCCGAGCCAGGCCTTTTGCAAAGCCTTTCGGTTCCCCCCCAAAATGTTGACTAAACTAGCCATGGGCATTATTCCTTGCACTGGTAAAGGCCAAGGGCCAGAATAGCATCTACGCCGTCGTCGATAGGGTCAGAAAATATGCTCTCTTCATCTCTTGCATTAATTCTTCAAGTTAAGAGTCAGCAGGTCGCTTCACTACTTTCAAGGCCGGAAGCCTCATGGTTTTCCTACGAATGCTACAAGCAGGGGTCCGTAGCTCGCATGCCTTCTAGACCCGTGCAATCGCTGGCCATAAAAGGAACGCTGCAAACCACCCTGCGGCAGTTGAGCAGATAGATTGCACCAACCGCACCCTTCTGCAGCATTTGACGCTCTCTGTTCACAAGAAACAATTCCTTGGCTTGAGATTATTCATTCTACCGGGTAAAATTATAATACAGCAGTACACTCGTCTATCCATTCCTCTCTTGCATACCTAGTCTACCCTGAGGAGCCCCTGTCCCATCGGGGACTTGACCTACAATTCGTGGTCAGCAGCCACTCTTTGCAGTAAGAGATTCACGAAGGAACTGAGTGGTGCACGCAAATGTGTACGCAAAGCTGACAAAAGGGAACCATGAATTTATGGTAAGTAGCGCTCGGCTGCGTGTTTCGAGCCGAGATTTGGATTCAGAGGATCAGCAGACATTTACTGCACACTAGAATGTGGCTAGGCGAAGACCTTTGCCGCCAGGTTGCTAGGACCATTTGCCATGGTCTCAGGAATGATTGATTTTCCATGCTCTATCTATTGCCCCCAAAGTTGGAGGTGTCGGCAAACTCGCAATACTGGCTTTGTACGAAGTTTCGAAGCATTCCAAACCATCCGCTGGCATTGCTCAGCAGACACTCAAGGTTCGTGCAGGCGGTGAATCCACAGAGTGTTGCACATATGTAGAAGTTGATGACCATGCAGCCCCAAAAGCATTATAGACGGGAGTTTTTACTGACATAAGTTGAGGAACGCTAACCCGAGTGGCTGAGGAAAGAGCAGAGGCAGGATTTGATTATTTGCGGGAACGCTTGCGGCTATTTCCATTCATGGCGCTAGGCGCCATGGATTGCATTCCTACAGTTCCTTGCTATTTGCCGTTCCCAGTGCATTCGCTGCATGAAACAGCTACCATCGTCTATAAGTTTGCTTTAGAAGTTTGCAGTTTTTACTGCTGGGTGTTTTTCACGTTCCTCTTATTCATACCACCACTCTCGCAGATGTGGCATTTCTGCCTCCTTCCCTTTGCCACTTTTGGGGCTTGTAATTTGACCTTGCTGCATTGACCGACCCGCTTTGCATGCATTCATTGCTCTGAGGTGCTGAGGCACTGTGGAACTAGAGTGCGTATCTGTTGCATGTGCATATTTTCTTTGTCTCTGTTTCTTTGTAGCAGGGGGCTGCTACATTCCAGCTCGCTGACAACAGCTAAGCTTCTCTCCGTCACGGTCGTGCTGGTTTAGTTTTTCCTCGTTAGTAGCTAGTGCATGTTTCATTACTCCTCTCGCTTTTACCTTACCGTTTGATACTTACGTTGCGTTTCTAGGTTGCACTGATTTTCTCGCATATGCATGCCTGGGAAGTGAAGATAGGGCGGGAATTTCTCCGCTGTCATGGATGCAGCTGGTCTCGACGGACCGCTACGGAGCACGTGGGCGTATGTATTTAGATGTACAGCAAAAATAATGGACAACGCTATGCTTGAACGTTTTTCACTGCACTTGTTTCGTTTCGCGAAGGATAAGTAAAGAAGGCTTATTCGTTCGTAAATCTTATCTGTTGTAGTGCGCCACTGGATTGACAACAATACAGAATAATGCATACATGTGATTATCATGACACATGTAACAAGCTGTGAATTCTCGGAATGTTTGGAGTGTGCAGGAGCGCACACTCACGAGCTGTCCTCCGCGCATACTGGAACTGATGGGTGCAGGCAGGGAATGGCAAGTGATCTATAGAAAAGCACTCAACTTGCCATTAAGGCTTCATCGGATCCAGAGTCAGGTGCCCCTCTACGGAGACAAATAAAATGCTGCACGAAAGTGCCGTCGAATTAAGGCTCTCGGCCACTCACGCAGCTATTCTTTCAGTTTGGAACAGTCTAAGTCTATAGTGCACCAATTGTTGATTATCCTCTGCCGTGTATAGCTGAGCGAACAGCCTAATGTAGTTGGCTTGTACGATGATGGCATAGCAACCCTGAAGTGTATCGTTTTTCAGGCGCTGATGGTGGTGCGTTTAAGCACAGAATGGCTTGGCCCCTAGTATAATGGATACAGCGGTCCTCTCAGTGCAAATCTATTGAATGGTGCTTCATACCACCCAGCTTGTCGGGTTGTTGGGGCTGAGTCGATTTGCGAAGGTCCAGTATGGCCCATACCCCGCACAACGGTCTACGCTTATCTGCCCCGAAGACAAACGCAGCAAGCCGGAGAATCTCTGCAGCGGCTACACTCAAGCTGTGAGAGCCTTTTCCACTCCCACGACTACCCGCCACTTCCAGTCCCACCATATGCCTACATTGAGCGTAGTTCCAGACTTTCAGAAGCGCCATAAGCTGCTGTAGCAGCGCGCTGCACCGAACTAATTGCTTGCAGCGAAGTGCCTTTTGCTGGAACGCATGCAGACGTCTTATGCCTTTTACTGCATTGCTCCAATGTTGACGATGTACTAGCCTGACTGATTCATAGTGCGCATTTTGTTTTGGATGCGGCAGGTCTTGTTGCCGTAGCACCTGCGATGAAGCATTGGATGCGTAAGAGGCGGCTGAAAGATATGCTCTCCCTTGAACCTGCTGCTGAGCCCACCATCGCAGTGGTTTCTGTAGTTGAATACACGAGGTCCCTTCAGCAAGATCCCAACTACAGCCAGTGATAACTTGGAAACTCTGGTAGGTACATACTCAACCCAGTGCAACAGGGCATGCGTAGGAAATTATTCATTCTAAGGGCCTCTCCAGGTTGCTGCTGCAACCGACTCTTCTCTTCTTACCACTAGATGAGCTCTTGTATCACTTGAGTGCTTGACTGGTGCAGTTACAAGAGTGCTATAGAGGAGAGACTGTAGAGCTTGCTGCATTCCAACAACTGGTGCTCGCCTCACACGGATACCGAGTGCAAAAGCCTGAAGAAACCGCGGTTTCGTAACTCCTGAATCATTGTGTACCCCGTGGTGAGCCCCCAGGAAATAGCGTTATCCTCGAATACACGTGAACCACAGCGCAAAGAAAGCACAAGGGCAAGGCTTACCTCTCGAATCCACTTAGTTGCTGCCCACAAAAGGAAGAGACGCTTCACTTTTGCTTGTTCCGTAAAGGCATCCTGAAGTTCATGTTTACAGAGAACATCACACGTGGTCTCTATTTGACAGTGGAAGATACGAATTCATGATATATGTCTTTGGCAGGAGTGCGAATATGCTTCCTAGCTGACCACCCTAATGAACGCCGGCAGGTTTCTTGCCAGGTCAGCCGCTTGCTGCAACACCACAGCACCAACTGCTGCCTCCTGGTGCTCCTCAGCTTGTTCAAAGAGGCTATACCCTCCTGAAACCTCACTGCTCTTCCGACCCAGGTGTGCCATTGAAAGTCTTCCTTCTGTCCTATTCGTAGGTGCTCTGCGTGTTGCTGCAGGTGGTGCTGCAGAACGAGTGGCAACAATAGTACAGGGTTGTGTTTTGTGCAAGCTCAACAATTCGCTGCTGCCGGTACGTGCAATGTGTCAAGTTCCTCAAGAACATACGCATTGAATGATGAAGACACATAATCACTGAAGAATATGTAGCACGCCGGCTTTACTAGTGGCACTTCCTCACTGCGCCTTTGTGCAGCTACTATCCTAAATGAAATTGGGCTGGTCATGCAGAGGAAGCAACGCACAGTCCACTCCCTCGAAAATGGCAGCCACTTTCTGCAGTAACAACAAAAAGACCCGCATCGCCAGCAAATATAGGTTAACAAGTAGGTACCCAAAGCGTTGAACCGCGAATAAACGCGCCTTGTTGTCGTTAGTGTATGATACTGCTTGATCCTAATCGTTTGGGCCTAACACAAAGTGGTACATTGTAGCTGTGTTCTATAGCCACCGCATGAGCAGGAAAGGTGTTTAAAATCGCGCCTCTGTCCTGATTAGTGTAGTACTTTGAGTCTAGGCCCTGGGAGCTTAGGTGCTGCCAGGGGAGACATCAAAATGCTGAACCGTACTTCAAGACTGCAGGCCCATGCCACCTAGGGGTAATATTCAAAAACAATGCCCAAGAGAGTTCTGTAGTATGCTCGCCATACCTGTTTCCCCGCTTGGTCGAGCGCCTGGGAAGCGAAGTTTGCAGCTTGGTGGTGCAGCCACGAAAGATGATCGTTGCGATTTGCAGCGGCCATGGGAATGGCTTTAGCTGTTGCTGCAGTGACCCTATAGAGTCTCTCCGTTGTTTCTCGCGCTACACTTACCACTCCCTGCATGTGATTATCCAGCTCGCCAACGGTCCAAAGAAGGCAACGCAGGGATTGTGTCAGTTCAGCCCCCCCAATCATGGTGAGAAATAATGGTACCTCCTAAATGTTCGCATGGATGCTTTTCGTATTAACCGTGAATGCATAAGCTTCCATATCCTGATATACAAGGTTAGATTATGCCAGGCTGTCGCTTTGCTGTTCACGGCACACAGGGCTGCCCGCCAGCCGCATGCATCTGCGGAGTTCATGGCAGGTATCACCATGCAGCTCTTTGCATGCACACACACGAAAGTGCATATACTTGTTCCAAATCCTTCATTTTGAAATTCCTTTTGAATGTATGTCTAAGGGGCATATCTTTTTCTCAAAAGCTTGTATAGTACGCCTGCTGTTTCTTGGACCACAGCCCTGATTGATGCCTCTATCGTTGGCTGAGTAGGAACGAAAATGCTTCAGCACTCTAGGTGTGACATAATGAGGAAAAAGATTTAGTAGTTATGCGTGTGGTGCAAGTTCGGTGTAAAAGAGCACATCAGATAGATCATGAGTTCACAGTTAGTCCTGGTATCTTCCTCTTGACTTTCGCCATTCATATGCACGCATTCGCAGTATGGGAATCCTAGTTCATAGTGGTGTGCCGCGTCGCACCGTCAGTCTCTACTGGTGCGAGAAGCTATGGCTACTACTTGATGGCCTGCAGCTGCTTGCCCTTCTCCATTCTGCCCTACAGTCCTCTCTGCCCTATAGCTGGAACGTATGGGCTCGACTAGGAGCAGTTTTCCTACTAGATGTGCCAAGTCTGCTGCGACCTCTTCCGGCAACAAACGAACTAGGGCCTTATCCTCTAAATGCTCCAGAAAGGGCATTTGTGTTGGTACTGCTCTTGCTGCTCGCGCTAGTGGCAGCTATAGCCTGGCCTAGAGCTGTGTATGCTCAAGAGCTGTACGAGAGACAGCAAGAATTGGAAAATATAAAAAAAGAGCAGGAATTTCGGAGGCTTCGCCGCGAATCCCAAGCTCGTCCATCTGTTACAGCCATGCTTACTTACTCTATGCGTCCTACACCCGCGTCATTTCAAAAAACCTGTAAAACGCGTGTTCACAAATTATGGAATCGGTGCGTTAAAGTCTTCTACTTTTTTTTGGGGAGAGTGACTAGGCTGAGGGCTGCAATAACTCTGTTTCTTCTACCTGCCTGTCTGGCTGTAGAAGTTCCGCTGATCTTTTGCACTGATCAAGCTGACGTATGCGCATCACCAGGATTATTGCTCATTAGGATTGTCTGCTTCGTAGGAGTGGTGGGTTTGCTACTACGAGCTGTGTGTGTGCTGCATGGGGATATGAGGGAGGCCACAGTCTCGGGGCAAGGGAAGGGGCAGGAGGAGTATCTCAGGCAGAGGGAAATCGAATATTTGCTGTTTTTGAATAATGACTGGATGGATAGTAAAGTTTGGCTTGTCTCTTCATTTAAAGGGGGATTCCTACGGAGCTATTGCAGGATTTGGCTACTAGTTCTAAAAGCAGCACTCATTGTTTCTTCGGGTCTTTTGGGTCAGCAGAAGTCCCGTCCTCCAACAGGCCTTGGGTGGCTTGCCGGTCTGGGGTCCGCTAGTGATGCGATATCAGCGGTGCAGGCGGCAAAAGGCACTCTTGGAAAGGCAATAGCGGCAGAGCCGCTAGGAGAGGGAGCGAGAACGGCAGTTGCTGCAGGGCTAGTGCTGTTTTTCTGCATCTTTGCCATTATTCTTCCGCCTTTCAGGTGCCGCAGTAGCAACTGCATCCACGTAATTTTGTTTTTACATTTTGGAGGTGTCAGTGGCATCGGGCTAGCAGCAGCAGGAGCGGAAGCTTCAAGAAGCTCCTTTCTACTGTACTCCAATCAGCACTTGCTTCTTGCACTAGTTCACCTCTGTACGTTGTGTCTCCTGTTGGCTACTACTGTATACTGCTGGATTTGCTGTTTCCTACCCACAGAAAGCCTTGTGTTGAATCGTTATGAGGTGGCAATGGGCTATGTCAACTCAAGGAACAGCAGCAAGAGCGCAGCAGACAGTGAAGGAACATGTAGGTCCTTCATTCACAATGTATATCTAGTAACGCATCTCTGGCGCCGCCGGTGTATCTTATACAGGAGCAACACTTACGACTCTTGGAGCAGCAGCAGCAGCATTCCCGAACTAGGCGTGGCAGAAATCAATGAAAACAACTACGGCCTGCAACCGTTCGAGGCACCTTGGCCCACCAGGCATCAGCATGCGCGCTTCTGGATACGAATAGCACCCATGCTGGTTGAGCAACTCGCTGCATCAAGCGTCCTTGTGCAGCGGTATGCGGTTACAAAAAAACAGTTGCTCCCGGTACACTTGGCAAACGCTGGATTAAATGAATTAGAAAGGCTTATAATACAGCACGTTGGAGTAGTTGAGGCCAAGCACACAAGGATATCCAAAACTCAGAAAAACACAAAATCTACAGACTATCAGCAGCAGGCATTAGAACGACTGCTACTGGAGCTCTCATTGGGTTCGCCACCCACAGCTGAAGCAGCCTCTGTGCCCGGATGTAAATTTAGCTCATGGAATAAGACGCACGAAATGGAGGACAGAAATATATCTGAATGCTATCGCTATGATGAGGGGCTTGTGTTCAAGCAGCATAAACATGAAAGCGAAGAGATCCTAGAGACTGATGAGGGTGCAGGAGCTGCTGCTGCTGTTGCATTGCCACAAGCGTTGGCATTTAAACACTTGGAACGAGCAGCCCATCTCTCCAAAGAGTTCTCTAAAATAAATTTGAGAGACCTCCAAGATTTGCAAACTATCATCAAAGCCGTTCAGTGGACAGTCACTGAGGTGTTTGAAAAAATGTCAGGTAAGAGGGGGAGTAGGATGTAAAAAATGAAATAGCCGGTACAGACTGCAGCAAAACCTGATATGTTGGGTCCGTGGTGCTCCTAAAGCATTAGTCACCTGTGCTTTCTTGCAGAATTCGTGAAAGGGTGTTGAAATTGCAGGCATCGATACTAGAATCTGAAATTCATGCTGTATGTTCACGTAAAATCATACGCAGTCCATAACGAAACCCCCATACCACTGTGCAGGAATTGTACTGAATATTTTTGAATGCATTCATGTTTCACTATGCTCTGCAAATCCTTGCTTCTCAGCTATACATGCTGCTGCGTTGGCGGAGTCCATCTGGCAGGGCGGTGAGCCACCATCCCCCGAAACGCAGAAGCTCTTGCACGACTTTGCAATTCATCTGAAGAGAAGGAAGCGTCAGATGGCCTTGGTGCAACCTCTGAGGGAGCGGATTCTATTAAAGCTCCTGGCCATAAGATTCCTTACTGACACTCCCCATCAGAGAGAAAAAAATAGAAACGAAAGGAAGGAGCAGATGGATAAGCTATTTGGGGAAGAAAGCAGCGTCTTACTTTTTTCCTGTCCAGAGAAACAATAAGTGCATGCCCACAAGAACTCCCTTTACATTGTAAATTCGTTCTTGGCAAAGTTGTCGAGTCTTCTGTAAATCCAGCCTCGACTCTTGTCTGAAGTAACGTTGCACATTTTTAAATCCTCGTGTTTTGCATCTCCTGTGCATGAGAGTTTAGTAAAGCACGATGTACGCAGCGGACTTCCATAATGTAGCATTTTTCTACAGCAATATACCAGACTCAAAGCCAATCTATATGGCAGTCTCGGGAAGCAAGGCATTCTATTAATCGCTCAAACCTATATAATAAAATTTTCTCGCTTCCCATCATGCCGAAAAACTTGAGGCGTATACTCGCCTTTGATAGTCGTGTTTGGCATTCGCGTTTAGAGGTGCCAATAGTTGTTTAGTCTTTAGAAATATAATGGACTCACATGACAGTCACGCCTGTGCCTGCTTTTTCGAATTCGCGGGCTCGTTGTAGGCACTACACTTGTGTAGGGCTGTGCTAAGCCAGGACTTTCTACTGCACGAATAATATTTAGTTTCGAATTAGTAACAACTTGAACATTTAGATTTGCTGTTCATACATCTTCTTTGCTGCAGAGTTACTTGTGCTCAGTATGATAGGAACTAATGTTTTGTGAGCATGTTTTAGATGCAATGTGTAACTATCTCTGAATGCTTGGAATGCTCAGGGGCTTCAGCAACGCGCACCCTAGCTGTCCCCCCCATCTCATGTCGATAAATCCAAGGGGCGCGGGCAGGGGCAGGTGGGAATTCTTTTGACGAATACTTGGCGTGTTTAGGTTAGCCCTCTTCAGCTTCCCCCTCTTATAAAGTCATATATATGTATATATCTGATGGTCGAACCCAACCACACGCAGTACAGCGAAACATTACTCACTCTCTTACCATTCCCCAGGTCGGCAGAAAGTCGTGAAAAAGGAGTCAGAGTGGGCGACAGTTCACTGAAGAAGATAGAAGGGAAAATATTACACACACCAGCCTGCGACGAGCTAGCAAAAAACCCAACTCGACCGCAGCGGTGCGATATCACGGTATCGTCAGAGGGCAGAAATGTGTGAGGCTCCTGCTACGAGAAAACCAAAGACAAGCAAAACGTGCAAAAGAAAGCAACAAGCCCACTCGTTCAGCAGCGTAATCATGCATCATAGAGCAATGTTCGCATGCAGATGCAGCTAGTGCACGCAGCATGGTCGATTCCCAGGCCCCAGAAAGACCATGAGTAGAAATGTAGAGACAACATGCCTGAGAGCGCCAGCGCACAAATGTGAGTGTAGAGACCACCTTCACGAAGAGAACTGGTAAATTTTCAAGCAAAACCCATAGTTGAAGGTAGCTCTTTTAGGGAGAGAACAGGTGCGGGGGAAAGCAACAATTATTCGGACGATAAGTACCGCCCGTGGCGAGCAGCACTGTCGACCAAGCAGTGTTGCAAACGCTCTCACGAAAGCCAAAGCCAACGAATGCTCCTCCGTCAGCCAACGAAGTTGGCGTTCCCTACCAGAAGTAGCTAAAACTCTCGGCTAGTGTGCCCTCGGTCCACAATTGCCCTAAACATCCAGCATTTCTACAACTCTATCTCTATGTCGACCCTCTCCCTTCACACGAGTCCCTTGGGAGAGCAGCTTCCTAGGAAAGCCTGCATTAAGAGTTCCCCACTCCAACTTTTAGGGGAATTGCCAGAGCAGGAAAAAGATTGAAAGCAGGGCAAACAGTCCAAGTCACCAAGTGGTACGCGCCTTCGTTTGGTCACCCTCTGGTGTACCTAGAGCGTGCTCATCCATCAAAACCAGATGTCCAGGTTTTTAATACACAGCACCCGCCCCTCATCATTAATCCGTGCTTCTATCTTCTTAGCGGTGCGCACATATTTGCGTCAAATAGCTTGCTGTGTTCCTGCAGTTCCCCCCCTACAAAAGATGGTTGCTAGCTTCCAACTACTAGTTCCGGGCTCAGACGGGGGAGGTGCTCCTCAGAGTAGCCTAGGGTTGCGGGAGAGCCTGGTAAATGAGCGCACTGTTGTATAAAATAACTCGGCGTATGGAATACGATTGAGCCAAGTAGCTCTACTTTGTGAGCAAAGAGTGATTAATTTTGCAGCAAAGTGAGCTTGATGCACTCTCCTTGCTCATCGGCCTCAGATTGGTTCGCAGTGGCAGTGCTACGGTTACTGTGCAGGCTGAACAAAAATGCATGCAATAGCGCACTACGGAACTTCTGATCCCTGCCCTAAGTGTTACGTTGGGGAAATCCTTGAACAAACTTTCAAACATGAGTCAAGAGTAGTAAAAAGATTTGCTAAACCCCAAGGGAGATGAAGAAAGGCATGAATTGGCCGTAGTTGCTAGGCATCATGACAACAGCCTAAGTGCTACGCGCGATGTAAGCCAATCTCGGCATAAATCGATACGTTGGGGTGTCGACGAAGGCTTGTCCCAAGGTGAGCCCGGCAGATAGGCGACCGCTCAATAAGTATAGTCACCATTAATATGCTTCTTCTTTTAACAGATTGGACCAAACGGATCACTCGATTCCCATCATGTGCAGGTTTCAAAACGCGGTAACTCTGCAGCCAGCGGACAGAATGTTTAAGGAGTTGCCCATCTTTGCGACTGCCATACGCTTCTGATAAGCATAACCTCATTGCCCCACCCAGATATATTTTATCCGCAGGCGATCGACGCCTTCTTACCAGCTGTGCGGTCATCATGCTCGCATACGCTTGCAGGATGGCCTAGGATTCAAGACAGCCTCCATGTAGAGCTTATCGAATTTTCTTCCACCAAAAGTCTTCCGCTCAATTATACGTAGTGAGCCAGTACTACAAGCGCTCTTCCAGCCGCTTTCCGCTCAATCGATGGTACGCTCCAAGCTCCGAAGAACTGAGGGCTCTGCATGCAGCTAGCTTATAAGAGCCCTTCGCATACCAATAAGATAATTTGGAGCACGGACATCTATAACATAGGCTAAAGCGAGCTCTGGTTCACCAGAATGCTTTGGGGTAGGGACATTTCAGAATTCGCAACAAATGCGTTTTATTTTGCGCAAATAGACTTTACTACGTACATGTGGCTAAAAGGCCTTGAAACGCACTTAGGCAAAGGGTAAGTTATCATTTAGCGAAGCACCAACCTGGCTTTATCACAACAATCCACGTAAAGACAAACTTCGATGACTGAACAGTATTTTATTGGTAGATTTGCATCGATTTGGATGTACTTATGAGGCACTACATAGTTTTGAGTAACGGAGGTTTTTGTTTTTGGTGTTGGTGTCTGACTTGCACAGCCCCCCGTAAATGCGCGTTTGAAATTAGTCTTTGTTCTCACGCTGTCACAATCAGTGGGGGAGCTCCCGCACGCCCGCAGCAAAGACTAATCTTAAAGGCGCACCTATGGAAAGTTCGTACCGATTTATATCACAAGAAATTTTTCCTTTCCCATGAATTGAGTGTATCCTTTGGAAGCCTCAGCATAGTGGTTATACCAGGCAATGCTCCAGTTAAATACCGTACATTAGATTGGTTGTATCCAGCTAGGAAGGCTAGCTAATTTGTTTGGCGCCTCCTATATCTCATTTATTGTAGAGCACTGTTGACTCGCTAAAATATGAGGCAACCTTGTGAGCGTGTGCGCTGGATGACATGTGCAGCTAGCTGTGAATGATCAAAGTCCATAGAGCGTGCAACAAGGTGCAACCTAGCTGTCCCTTTCTCCTCTCGCCTAAAACTTTAGAAGCTGTCCGCAGCAGAACGCAAGGGGTTTCCCGAGAAGTACTCAACGACTTTCCATGAAGTTTGCTTTTTCCTGGACTTACGTGTCCTTCCATGGAGACCTTGTATGGAACGATGTACCACAGGAAAAGCCCTTCTAGGAAATACTCAGTAGTTTTTACAATTATTGGTTTTTAGTTCGGACCAAAATGTTTTCCTGCGGTGACCTCAGGTAAAGCGTTAGCTTTCAGCACCGCATGGCTCGAGGCAGCTATTCCTGGCTCATCCACAACCAGTGGGTGAGCCAGGAATAGGTCAGGTCTCCCTGGGCAAATCCTCGGTTTTCGATTGAGTTGCTTGGTAGCTTCATATCGTGAGCTTCTTTAAAAGCAACCTGAAAGAGACAACCCTTTGGCGATCGTAGCAGCGCCTGTTGGGGGAACAGAGGCCGACCTACAGTGCAATGTGGATGCAGTAGCTCCACAGCTTGTAGAAAGGCATAATTTGTCAGCTAATGCAATTTGTACTGCTGAGGCGATGAGGCTCTGCTAGCCAGAAAAGTCTGACGGCCGTAAGGAGAGGGAAGTTTACAAACATTTCATCAGCAAGCTGCAAGCCTAGCTCGCTTTGTGCTCTGCACATGAGGAGAAGGACAAGCATTAAAGGCATGCTTGTTGGGTAAATAGGCAGGTCAGTGGTACCTCTATTCAGGCAAAGTAGTTCGTTTGTCTGGAAGGCCTACTTAGTCAAAGCCCTTCAGAGCGCCTTTACTGTTGGAGTATGCCGAGAAAAACTCCGCGTCAAACTTTAAAAGCACTTAGGAAGCTGAAGCAGTTAAATGTCTAAGAATGTCGAATTATCGCTGAATATAAACCTTTTGTCCGCAGAAGCCACAACGTACACGATGAGATACTTTACCAGGAATTTGAAGTCAGGGCCATCTGGAGTGTCAGCTCAGGTGGCTGTAGGGTAGGCAGCGACTCAGCGATTGAACAAACGACCGGTAGAACTTCCGCAAGTGATGAATTATTCATGGATTCCACAGGAGAATCGAGGCTAATTGAGTGCCTTTTTTTAAAAATTACGAGCCATGTAGGGTTTTAGAACCAATGGATGTCGAGGCTGCGCCAACAGGCTCTAGCCTAAAGTCGAAGACGAGCGAGAAAAAAAGCGTAGCGAGAAAATTCCTCGTTTGGTGCACCCCGCACAACCCTCCTAGAGCGCAACTGCTTGAATTGTGAAAGAGTGGGTCTACATGCACGTGTAGAAGACAAAGAACTCTAGCAAAGAAACTATGTCCAGTGGAGGCAGGCCTTTTTCGGCAAGCAAAAATGGCGCAACAGGGGAACCACAAGACCCACAGGCAGGCGGCGAAGCGGTGGAGGGCGCTACAGGGGGAAGGGCCACCGTTGGGGTGTCATCACGTGTCGATTTTGTGCTTATGCAAGTCCACATTGATTTGCAACAATTGCAAGCGTTACCTGGAACTGGATAAAAAGTGGTTATGCTCTCCAATATGACGCAGAAGTGAAGTCTATTTGTCCATTTGTAAGCAATCTCTAAGACTAAAAGCTGCTGAAGGGCGACAAGACTCAAAGATTATCAAGGATGCGACAGGACTAGGGGTGGAGCCGGCGCCTGAGCAATATGAGGCGCAATTTCTATGCCGGCAGCTTATCAGCGCAGTATGAAGAGTTGGGTCTAGTCATCCACTCCTTCTTAATAACTATGTGATTGATTCTTGATGAAGACTTTTGCTTGCTGATCTTTACCAGGGACAACAGGAACGGGCAGTCAATGAGGAGGAATCCGCGAAACTGCTATATAATGAACAGCTGCCATCAGGCTGGCCAGCTGCAGGTCATCCAGCGAAACGCATTGAGCAAATCCCTGGTTGCCCCCAAGCTATGTGTAGCGGTATTGAAAGCTCTCACAACATCATAAGAAAACTGAGTGGCAAGTGGATGAGTTATTGAAAAGGCATACTGCCGAAATCGACCAGCGACTTGTACCACAACCCGGTGTTGGTGCTGAAAACGGAAGGAATGTGGCGCACTTGCTTTAACTCAGAGCCCCCCGACAAAATATTGCGAGACGTAAGTTCTTGGTGCCCCATGCTGCCAAAATACACAGGTAAGCAGCCTGCTCGACATGTGACTTTGCAGACGCCTTATTTAAAAACCCCCCTTCAGCTTGATGACGGACACAAATTGGCGTTCCACATCTCGCATAAGCTCAACTTTACCTATGCGCCTCTTAAACTTGCTTTGACTTCAGCTAAATTACTGCACATTACTAGGAATATTAAGAAGCCCCTAAGTCAGAGCTTGGTGGCTGTATACTTGGAAGACGGCATAGTCTGAAGTCGAAGCCTTTATGAGCATCTGAAGCACCTATGCCGTGCGCTTCAACTATGACGAAACAAGCAGCGGTATACTGGGGTATCCAATCCTTCCTATAACAAAAGCGATTGCGTTTGAGGGAATTAGCGTTCTTCCCCCAGAAATTGAGCCTGATACCAGAAGTTGAGACAATCGAGGTTTCGGATGCTTCTTTACACGCTCGCACCCATTGTAGTTATATGGGCTTAAATACTTTTACCGAAATTCAGTTGCTGAATTTGCTCGTTAGCCTGCCTCTTTGCCTGATCTGCATAAGAAAGTGCAAGCTCTGACCTGGAAAGAATGAGACCGCAACACGACAGCTACGCAGCCGCCTTACAACTCCTCCGGTGCCTCCGCTGCCCGATTCTGATTGTCATCTTTTACCTCTGATGTCGGTTGATCATATTTTCCCCCTCCACAGGCTGCGAGATATCCAAAACTTCAAATAATTGCTTGCAATCTGCACTGTCGTCTCGAGGTCGAGTGGGGGTATTCTGTGTGGGAAACGAAGTTCCATTGGACGTGGTGGGGTGCAAAAAATGCCGGCGATGTACATGTGGATGCCATTGTACCGTCCACACCAACCGCTAGTCTTTGTTGTACCTCACTAAGATTTTTCATAACTTGGAAAATCCTAGAGTTGTTTGCTGGTGTGAGCACCTTCTGCAGTGCGATTTTCAATAACATCTCATAATGGCATGACCAACCTGGTCCTCAACGCGCGCTCCTGACTCCCCAGCAACCCAACACTGCTCAGCCCAGCCTCTCTCCTCCCTGATGTTTCATAATTTTAACCGAAAGCGCGTCTTATGCTTGGGGAGCCCATGCATCAGCTACTCTTGCAGGAATGCAGATTTGCAAAAGGGTGGGGGGTGTACCACGTTGAAGATTACCTGCTATGACTGAAAACATAGCAAGGCCCCCGTCACCTTCATATCCGGCTTCACTATGCAGTGCTGCTTTCTGCAACGCACAGAAACCCGTTCCATCGGGCCATGGTGGAAAGAGCCCTCAGTGGAAAAGCTTGGGAGGCCTTTCTATTGGCCTAGGATGCGTCCCACAGCAGATGAATATGCTATGCCATGATCTGCCAAATTCTCCCATCCAGCCTTATGCAAAGCCTTTCGTTTTATGAAAGTATTAGGACTAAGGTAATCACTGGCTTCGCTGTTGGATTGGCGGATTTCAAGGGCAAGGATAGCTTAATGTTGTCGACAGATTAGACAAATATGCTCACTTCATCCTCCTGAAACTCTCTCTCACGGTATATCATGCCTCTTAGTTGCTCCTAATTCCTGTCTAGAAGCTTTACAGACTTCCCAGATCATTACGGATAAGGATCCAAAGTTTTATCGTGCGCACTTGCGTGCCTTTCTGACCCGCCTGCATATCAACCATAAAATGACCTATGCGAGCCACTCTGCGGCAGCTGAACAGGTCCAATGCACCAACCGCACTGTTTTGCAGTATCTGAGTTTCTTTGCTCACAACATACACAACTGCTTGGCTCAAAATTTCTTCCTTCCACCGAGTAAGTTTATAGTACAACAGTACACCCGTCTACCCATTGTTCTCCCGCATCCCTGGCATACCTTTTCTGGGCAAGTGACCCGTGGGGAAACGTGATCATTCACAGGGAGCGGCAGACATATTAGATGCGAGGACCATTGAGCTCCGAAAGCATTATAGTGGAGAGTTTCTAGCTACATCGGTTGGCCACCGCCAACCTAAGTGGCTGAAGAAAGAGCAGGTGCAGAATTTGACTTTTGTGGGGACAGTTGCGGCTGATTCAGTTTGCGAAGCCAGTCGCCATGGACAGCATTCCTACACTTCCTTGGTATTTGTCCTTTCCTACTACATTCTCTGCCTGAAACAGTAACCATCGTCGATCAGGTCTCATGTAAAGTTTGCAGTTCGTATTACTAGGTGTGATCTACACTCATTTATGCAGCTATAGTCTGGGGCATGGTGTCTCTACATCCTTAGTTTTGCCACTACTGGGGCTTGTGAATCGATTAACGCTGCAGTCACTGGCCGACTTTGCATGCATGCATTGTTCTAGGAGGTGCAGGCAGTGTACATCTTGACTCCATGTGCATATTTTCTGGTTTATCGTAGCAGGAGGCTTCTACATTTTAGCGCTGACGACAGTAGGTTCTCGAGACTCCTCCTTCCTGCTGCTTTGGTTTTTCTTCGTTTTAGCTGGTATGTGCATCAATACTCCTGTCTATCGGCTGATGTGCGAAATTTTGTATTGGTCCGCACTGTTTTCCCCGTTTCTGCCTTCCTCGGGACTTGAGATTAAGTGGGAAATCTCTGCTGCCATGCAGGCAGATGGTCGCAATGGACGGGGAAGGAGTATATGGGCATGTGATCTGAAACGAAGGCGATATACAGTGGATTAAGCTACATTCAAGCACTGTCTACCACACTGGTGTTATTTACTAGAAATTAGGAAAGCTTGAGTGATTGGCTTGCAATCACGTACATTGCATTCGCTGAACAGCATTGTGAGCCTAATATAGTGCCACGTCCAACTAGATGTGAAAGTGCAGAGTGCTTAGAAATGCAACCATGCTTACTGCAGCTGCCCCTCTCCCCTCATGCCGAGCAGTCTGAGTGGCGAGGGAAGGAGAGGGCAGGAGCCCTTCTAAAAAAAATCAATAACTTTTCATCAACGTCGTATTTAGCCTGGAGTTAAGTATCTCTCAACGGATATCTTAGCTGGATGTGTGCCCGCGCACACAGACAGCCAGCAGGAACACTGCACACATCATTGTAGTACTGAGCAAGCCCTTCTGTGCATCAACCATATCCACAGAGCAACCAAACCGCTCACTTAATGGTGAAGTAACTCTGAAATAATTGTGACAGTCCTCCTAGGAGCGTTCTGGCCCGGTATACATAGGCATGATTTTCATAATTGCGTGGGCAAAGCATGGCAAAGGGGAAGCTGAAAAAGTATGAAAGGTAGTTTGCGCGCCTTCTGATGCATATGCTAAACGGAATTCTCCACCTGATCTGGGCTCACTAATGCCTGACAAACTGGGAGCAAGATGTCGATTATCGGGATCCAGCCGGTGCCAGTAAGGGAAAAAAAATGGGAGGACCTCACCACTCAACCGCTTAAAGCCACTTATTTGTCCAAAATTTTGTGCTGCTACGGATTTGGGACACTGGATAAACAGGTGCAACGCAAAGGAAAGGAACAAGAATGTGCCACCAATCCATCTGAAGGGCCTCGTGTCTGCAGCAGCAAAGTCATATGAAGACAATCATTGCTGCACATTAGCATCCTGACCATTTGATTGGACAATTTGTACTTAACTTCAGGCATGAGGTAGATGAAAATGGGAATGAGAGCGGCAATAGTCCCCAATTCCGAATGCGAAGCAGCTAGCCTGCGACAACCGAACTGTGCATGGCCATCTAGGGCGATCGTTTCTGGCACCCAGCTAGAGGTAAGGGCTTCAGGGCATTCTTACAGCCTCCCTCTAGATTTTTCACTGAAACATGGTTCAAAACTGTCTTTTCCTCTAAATAAATGCAACACAGTCCTTCGAGGTCAGCTGCAAAGAACAGAATCTGCGCAGATATTGGCAAGCGCATTGCCGCGCAGGGACGTGCGCGTAAGGTACGTTGAGGTGCTCTTCTTTATTCTATCAGTGTATTTTGCTTGTATTTCACTTTATATATATGCAAATATGGAAGCTGTTCGGCTTCACGATGACGCTGAGCAGCACAGTGACGGCTCATCTGGGCCTATTCCCAGCAAGGCTACTCGCGCCGCCGACTCGATAACCAGCGCAGAAGAGGCTGGGCAATCAACCGTCTGCTGCAGCAGTGAAGATGAATATCCAAGCGCAGAGAACTATGCAAGTGATGACGAACGCCAAGACAGTGATGATCAAAGGCGTACTCATCCAACCCCAGCCGCAGCAGAGCCGCAACAGCAACCGTTGCATGCCGCGCTGCTCGAGCAGCAGCCACTCTTACAGATTTCTCAGCCGTCTGGTGTTCCATCAGCTCCATATGCATACACCATCAGCAGCTTAGATGATATCGCCCCTAGCGAAGCACCTACTGCGTGGCTTAAACCCCGGATCAAAATCGACGGGCCTGAAGTGTTTCACGGTGGGTGTCTCCCTAGTCTAAACCGATTTTACGCACTACGTTCACTGATCCCTTATTCATACCAATCAGCCATGAGCTTTTTCTCATCACAACTTCGTACGCGGAAAGCTACATACCACCCGAGTATTAAAACTGGTACAGCTAGCACCATGCAGATGAAACCCATATGATTTAGAGCGAAATTCTTTCGATGAATATTTTTTAGGGTTGTTGAGGGCCAACGACGAAAGTCTTCCGGCTACCGAAAGTGTTCCATCCACCGAAACCTTTGTTTCCTTTCAAGGACAGGTCTGTACATTTTCCAAATCGCATATGAATTATTTACGCTAATTATACAGTTGCCCAGTCACGAATCTGTTATCACGAGTGATTATCTTTTACATTTAACGCTTTGCTGCTTACATAAAAGTTGCCGAATCCGTCGTTTGTTACTTCCCACAAACAGCGATAGTGAAGCTGGGACAGTATTCTGCTGCTGTGCGTTCAGTGGCGCGTTGTGACATCGGCTGGGACTAGTTCCTATATTGGGCCAACAATGAACCCATGGGACCCTTCCACGGCGGCGTACCCCTTACCGATCACCTACAAAGTGTCTGACGAAGAGGTTGTTGTCAGGGAAGCCAACAATTACATATCCCGCGCGGACGCCAGGCACGGAATCCTCGAAAGGATTCGTCGTTTTTTCTGCACATCCATCGCGGAATACATGCAAAGTTGAGGCAGAGGTCCATCGCTGCGTGCTAGCCAGAGTACCTGCGCAAAGTATGGTGGCGTCAGCGATCACTACTCCTCACTGCTCCGCTACTGCTAGGTAGACAGGCAGGCTAGAACAAGTATTCGCCAGCTCGCCACAATAGTCAGCCACTACCTACACACAAGGGTTCCTCCTTTTAATTTGAAGACCCACAATTTTCTCCGTTCGCAAGACACGCGCATGCCCCAGCGGCTGCGGACGACTTAGACTAAGTAATGAAGGCTACTAGTGTTTCATTAATCACGTGTCCCTATTGTGTTTGAACACTCAGACAGTATCATGCCCTATCAGCATTCCCAAATGCGCTTCGCAGCATTCTTAATGGTAAATAATCTGTCAGCTTGTAATATTGATGTTTTCACAAGTTCAAAATCCTCAGACCTTGGACTCTTCCGCTTCTTTGCCTTCGTTTCAGCCTCTAGAGTACAGCATTGCCACGGGAAGGCATTCAAGCTAGCTTGAAGACCGCGTGGTTAGCTATCGCCTGGCAGGGCGTTTGTATGGGGGCAAGGGAGAGCGTACTGGTTACGCTCCGTTGTTCATCTGCATCTGGCAAGCCTTCAGATTGTCCAGGTAGTTCTGACAGAGTGCTATATCGGTGTGGCGTGTCATGCACTGAAACATGACAGGGCACACAAGTCCATGTACCGACCACTCAAAAGTGACATTGCTGCTTCTGTAGGCCCGTTCCACGTAGTACAATGACAAACACGTCACAAATGCTACCAATAGAGCAAGCAAAAACGCACCTAAAGCAATGACATATCACACAATCTCCACAGAGACACTGCCCGCACCATTACTCGTCAATTCTCTCAACACGCAGCACGGTTAACAAACCGCCTTACGGAACCCTTCCACAACGACTGGGATGCTGTGAAGCAATAAAAACTTCGGAACAAGTAAACCAAAGCACTAAGAAGACATCTTTGCTGACCTGGTTGAGCTCCTCTTGGTAAGCGGAACAGGGATCCCGCTGCAGTCCTTGTTGCATCGTCGGTGTCTGAGGTGCCGGGAGGGGGGCGTTGTTTGTGTGGACTACTTCCACAGAACGAGGACCCATGACGGCATCAACAGCCCGCTGTGCCACGCCAAAACCAACCCCAGAAGCCATCCCGCCGGCAACATTCCCCACCATATTTGACATGAAGCCGCCACCACCACCACCTGTCATAGGAGGAGGGCTCGGTGGAGCAGCCACTGGCGCTGGAGCTGCAGGATGAGCCGAACGGGAGCCGCCTACTGCACAGGCAAATGACGTAGCAAGCACACCGAAATCAATGCATAATATCGCACTCCGAGGTCATCATATGCCTGATTATCGACTACTTCTCATGTGGGCAGCACTCCTTCGTCAGCGATTTCATTTCTCAGCTCAATGGCACTACCATTCAAGTGAGAAGAAAGACATCCGAGGCCTTGCTAGAGGAGGCAATCAGAACTGCATGCGGTGCCCGACTTTTCAACCACTATGAGAAGGGAAGCCGAACAACATTCTCTTGCTAAAGTATCACATGCGTCCTAAATGTGTAATCAAATGAAAATTCGAGTAAGAAAGCTTCCCACCCAGTGACCTGGCTCAAGGCTGATAAGAAATATTCAAACCCACAGAAGCCTCCACCAGAGGAAGAACGGCGTGCGCCCGCACTGCTGCGTTGCCTGGGCATCTTCAGAGCAATACAAGTGTCACGAGAGCAAAAAAGATGATTCAAATGAGTATACGAAGTAATTAAGGTGATACAAGATCTGAATATGCCTGCTGTGGAGAGGCTTCTGAAGCGTGCTGGGGAGCCGCGGCTGCCGGACAGCTACGGGGAGCCAGACTGAGACACTTCCAGGTTCCAGCATTACAGCGATAGGTGCTGCTATTAAGTTCTTCGAATGTATAGTAATATAAGAAACGGAATTCCGTACAAAAAATCAAGCACGGCAGCAAAACGAAAGACCTTGTATATGTCTGATGTCCCATATCAACTGGGCAGACCGTTTCTTGCAATATTCCGATCCCCCGTACTACCCACCAAGGGGGCATCTCTTTGGTCACTTTGACGCACCTCTCTGTGCAGTGGAATTGGGGTGTCGTGGTGGGTGGTGAAAGGTGTGGCTTCAGCGCTCGGCAGCGGCAACTGGCAGAACGTGTTGGAGTACCTGAACCGCTCAAGTAAAGGGGCCTATCCGTATCTTCTCCAAATGACTACTGGAAGTACAAGAGTGCCATAGGGTCTCCATTTGCCAACCTATTGCGGTCCAACGCTAGCTGCGTGTTCGGGAGAACAGTACTCGTCTGTCTATACTCAGAACTACCCAGGTGAGGCCACAAGCAAAGCCTTCCTGTCTCATGCCACGTCGCTTCTTTGGACCAATCCTGGACTCTTCAAATCTTTGTGCTGTCCAGTGTAGACCCTGTAACGTCATTCTGTGTAAATCACGAAAGCCTGCTCTGTCCCCTGCCCACGACTGGTCACATTGGTGGCGGTTGCAATCCAAATAAGCTGAAGTATGATATGCCGCGCGGAGCCTCGCCCTACGGCTCACTCATTTAATGCTCAGATGCTGTATGGAACGCGGTGCGCGGCTTGGTGCGTGCAGGACATCTGAACATCCAGCCAGTCAGCTGTTTTCATTTGAGCTCTCTCCACTTAAATGAACAATAATGGCGGGGAACTTCACAGACTTTGGTGATTTGGTTCTCATAATTGGAGACTTTCACGTGCCTCAGCGCGCTGTGGATTTGCCTCCTTGTTTCCGGGAGCTGCTGAACACTGATAAGATCCGGCATGTCTTGTGCACCGGGAACGTCGGTAGCCAGCAGGTCCTGGACTTCCTCAGGGGAATAGCTGGCTCAGTGCACATTGTTAAGGGTGACATGGACGAGGGCTCTGACTTTCCGGAATACAAGATACTACAGTTTGGTCAGGCTGCAGTTTCAGCAACTGGAGTGCCTTGATTTCAAGTCGCTATTGTCTAAGCAGTATAAGCTACTTATGAGAATGATTATCTTTCTTCTTTATTAGAAAAGCTGAAGCATATGGCGCAATATAGGGGAGGGTAGTCTATAGGCAAGATGTTGTATCATCGCTTTGCACAAGCAGGTTTCACTGACACAACTGACACCGCATGTGGGTGCATAATCCTGCTTGCATTTCAGTATATACATGTGTTTTCAGGGGAGTTTAAAGTCGCACTTCTGCACGGCCACCAAGCAGTACCCTGGGGCGACGCTGACGCTCTCTTGCAGTGGCAGCGCCGGCTTGACTGCGACATTATAGTCTCCGGCCACACCCACAATAATTCCGTTAGAGAAGTGGAAGGGCGATTTTTTATAAATCCTGGATCAGCAACTGGAGCATATCAGCCATGGGCATCATCACCGACGCCGAGCTTCATGCTGATGGCACTTCAGGGGGCATCAGTAGTTTTGTACATTTACGAAGAACGGGGGGGCAAGGCAGAAGTGGTCATGAGCGAGTTTACAAAGCCGTCAATGAAGTGACACGACGCCACGACCTAGGTGGTGACCGCGCAATTGTTTTGATCAATACTCAAAGAAAAACCCAGTAACCGCACCACCCGTGTATCGTTCTATCTAAGGTCTTCGTAAGAAGAAATTTAAGTCCAGAGATAGTACAAAGATATAGAAAGCTTTCGAGATTTTCAGGAAAGCTCTCGATTCTCCCTGTAGAGTGCCCGACATGAAGGGAAAGTGGCACCTACGGTGAGCGTAGCTCCATCGTCTACATACTCTGAGCATTTAGTTAGTTTGACAGTTTCATGCGCACAGGCACACAGCGGAAAGTTTCAAGTATCCAGAGAACAGTGCTCTGCAGTACACGAGGTGTACGGACAAACAAGCCAGTTCAACAGCTCCGTAGTAATTCGTGTAGTTAAGTATAACCAGTGAGTAGAACGCGTTTGAATACAAGTCACCGCGCTACAAAGCCTGAATACCACCCCTTTGTAGCTGAAATGCCTTCGTTCAAGAACTGTTATATTTCATTTTCGGTGCCTTGCCTGAGGCCTATGGATGGTAGTGCTATCCTCTTCAAGATTAGTAGATGACTACTCCCTAGAATTCGTGTGAACCGGAAGGTCGGTGTGCGAGCGCATGTAGTTTGACGAATCCACGGCCGCCACCATAATAGCTTGTTTTCTGGCGCAGCCATTAATAGTTTTGCCTGAGCACGGTGCATTCATAGTTTAACATTGTACTCGACCAGAAAAACCTAAAAGTTGTGCCGAAATGCGATTTTCTCTGCACATGTACTCTCCCAGACACCTGGCCTAGTTTTGCTGTGGGGAGTACAGCATTCTCTGGACCCCTTGGTATTGCTTGTCTTGCAAGCACAAAGTGGTATTGTACAGGCAAGGTACAACTCACGAGGAAAACCAGACTCTCCTTGTGATCTTGAACAAGGGCTGGTCTCCACCAACTAACTTCCCTTACACTTGCATTGCCTCCCTTGTATCATAAGCACCTGTATTACTGATAGCTTCTCCGAACGTCTTCGTCGCATGTCAAAAAGAATACCCTTTGGTACGCTGTATGTACCGAAAGCCAAGTGGGCTTCAATGGATAAGCAAAACGGCGCTGCCACTGCAAGCGTGCCTCAGTGTCGCCCCATTGTGCTGCTTGGAGGCCGTGAAAAAGCGCAACTTCAAACTTCCCTGCAACACAGGTATACTTGTGTACACGTGTTTTTGGACATCTAAGCTGGAGACAGCTCAGATAAAAACAGCTGATCTGCTGAATGTTCCGATGTCCTTCAGGCACCCGGCTGCGCCCGCTTCTCAAGAAAGGGTTGAACACTGAAAGAAGAGACCGTGAAGAGGGTCTCCGCATAGCATATCATGACACAGCTTATTTGGACCTCAAAACCTTCCCGTGTTCTCAGTTGTGGGCAGTGGACAGACCAAGCTTTCTCTACTTCTCCCCAAAGGCTCAACATTGAACAGGTCTGAGGTCAAAAACGCCCCAGCTTGTCAAAAGAAGGACCGCAGCATGAATTGGTAAGGCTTTTTGATGTCCTGGGAATTCCTGAGATCTAGTAGCAGACATGCTCTCAAAAAATTGCACTCATATTACCAGGATGCGGCACCAGACCGCTGCCAAATGCAATTCCTCAGCATCCGTACGTTCCTGCGAGTTTCTATATTTGGCTTCTTCTTTTGGCTACGCGTAGATAGTGAGCACTTTATTATCGGGCCAGAAGGCTGATCATTATCTCTCCACCTGGCCGTACGGAGAAGGTCCTTTATCACTTAGATGCCAGTGGCGTGCTGGTCGTACCCTGCACAACTGCACTGTTCAGGGTCTACACAGAAGTCTACAATATGGAGCGGCTGTTGCAAAGTTTGCAGAAAGAATTAGAAGCGCTAAGATAAACCCTCCGTGATGTCCGCCAAATTGTCCGCAGTCTCTGGCATCTTGGATGCGTATAATCCGAGCAGTATCAATGTCCCAGGAAAGTCCGCAACATTAAGGAGTCTATATTTACAGTTTTAAAAGCATTTTTTCACCCTTCGTCATAATAAAAGACGGAAAGTAGCAGCTCTAGATGTGTATTTGTCCCGGGTACCGTGGCGTTTTGGGGGCCCCAGAGCTCAAGCCTTTTGACGGATTGAGATAACGCCTTTGTTAATGCGGACTATTATCCCCAAGTGAATTTTTTTCCTTCATTTCCTTTCAATCTGCACATATCCCCGGATTTTGCCGTTTTGGTGTTACACTTCTACAGCTGCCACCAACGCGCGTACCCCACCACGAACCTTTTCCGAATGAATTTAGCTTGAAATTGGCAGAGGAAAGCAATCACACTGAACCAGGCTGCTTAAAGTAGGAAGATGGTTGGAATAAGCTGGCCATCCAGGACACAGCCGCTTTAAGCGGAATCTGGGTCCTCAGTGGGCCCCAATTTTGTAGCTTTGTCCCAACTACACGCATGGGAAGTCCTCGGAAAAATGGCAAACATGCACTTTGGACGGACTGTTCCAGTCAATTTCAGGCGGTTCCCTTCTTTAGTGTGCCGCAGCCTCCTTGGTAAGACTATCAAGGTGCCGCAGGATCTGGAGGGCCAGCTCAATCTTCTAGTTGTGGGTTTCAGGACGTCTCACTATAAGGCCATGGATTCTTGGACTCCGTTTGTACAGAATTTAAAGAAAGAATTGCTAGCAAAGCATAACGCCGATGTTGCACGCGTGCATGCATATCGACTTGTTATTAGGTACGTCTAGAGTGTTTATTTTCGTTCCAACTGGGATCACAGAATCTTATATCGATATATAAGAGCTTTGCATTGTGATCCTCTCCAGTTTTGTGACTTTTCTGTGTGCTCGCTCGCTTGTCGTGGCAGGCAGCGCGGTGAAATTTTCTTGCGGTGGTGGACAGACGAGAGGCTCCGTTTGGCAGTAGGCACCACACATTTGGAAGTCGATCATGCCAAATCAGCTACAACCGAAGCCAATCAGGAGCGTCAGCATGCTTCTGGTCTCGCGGCGTCTTGTACAGTTTCTACGACAGAGCAGAGATCTTGCGAGGGGAATGCGGCAAGCACGGCAAACAGCAACCTTGAAGATGTTCGTCTGTCTAGGCTACATACAATTTGCTCCCGAACGTTGACTTGCTTTACCGATAAGCGCGCTTTTATTGACTCACTGCAGCTCCCAGATGCTCAGCGGGTCTACATTTTTCTTGTTGATCAGGAAGGTGGGGTAGAATGGTGCGAGCACGAGGGTTATTCCCCTGCCAAAGAGAAGGCAATCCGGGAGCTTCTGCAATTACCGGTGTTAAATGTTCCTTCTCCTCAGCTAGCCATAAATGATGTGGGGTTTCTACCTGAGTGCTCAGAGAGGCAGCTCAAAGCATGAATTCTAACACTGCTTTATGTTGGTAGAAAAACATAAAGTTGCAACAATACGATATCTATGAGGGAATTCTCTATAGCCATTTTGTTAGAAACATAATTGCATGGGATCTCATTATCTGTATAAGTACTGGCTGATCAAAAGTACAGCTTGCTTTGGATCGAAAATTTCATAGAGTGAGGAATGAGAAAGTAATCAAATGGACAGCCAGTTACCCCCGCTTCTGGAGCTTCTGAAATCTATTTAACCGTAATTTGGTGGTGGAAAAGGTAAGGAAGTAGCAACTGGAAGGAGCCTTCACTGCCGTGCAACAGAGTACAGCTGGCGGGTTGATCAAAAATTGGTAACTCCCACGAATTAATGAGCTCCCGACGACGGCATGCTGCTGCCATAAAACCACTCGCCTTGTAAATTCGCTCATAACCCGTTCTACTTTATTACTTTGTTCTTACCAAATAAATAGAACGACTGATGCTCGGTGATGGCTTTTGTGGGCGGCTGACCCCCCAAGTTGCATATTCACAGTCGAAAATGTGTTGCTTTTCAGTTCCCCATATGGAGTTACTATGGATGTGGCCATCTACTGCAGTGTAGACGGCATTTTAGGAATGAGTTCAGTTTGCACAGGAATACCAGTTGGTGGGCATATGGCAGGGAAAATTTCTCTGCGTGTGTTCGGGGGAGTCCTCTGCAGAGTGAAATAGGGACAACGATGATAGAAAGTTCAAGCTCCGGAGTAAAAGAAATAGTATGCGCTCGGGCAAAGCAATGCTGGATGCCTTGGTCCTACGCCCCTCAGTCGCGATGCCCTTGATTTGTATACTCACTTCTAAGGCACGTACACTGTAGTCAATGGTCCGTGACCTTAGTAAAGTTTGAAAACCCAAAGTTTGCGATTCCGGTGGGCTATTTAGGCACTAGTTATCATATAACAGGTGTGCGGAGGGTCAAGTCCTGAGGTGTGGGCATCTAATCCATATTTCCGCGTACGTGGCATGTGTCTATACATGCTCTGCACTGGAG
Source organism: Cyclospora cayetanensis (assembly GCF_002999335.1). Lineage (NCBI taxonomy): Eukaryota > Apicomplexa > Conoidasida > Eucoccidiorida > Eimeriidae > Cyclospora > Cyclospora cayetanensis. The sequence continues at coordinate 41,353 of NW_020312091.1, read as the reverse complement.
CACATGACCCATACTTTTGTTAGATCGCTAAAATACAGCATCCAGTTTACCTTGCTCACGTAAATAGCCACTAACTGTTGTGTCAAATGCGCTTCGATGATGGTTGCCTCGCCAAGCTACTGTTAGGTAAGAAGAAATTCTGCCTTTGGTACTCGCTTCGTTTGACGTTGTGTTGCGATTTTGTCCAGTCCTGAAATTATTTTATCTAATGGTATCCTATAAGCGGAGAGTGCCGTACGTGAAGCCTTTATGCATTATAAATGACCATGCCCTGCTGGTTTCCCATACTCGATTCCCCTAGTCATCAATGTGTGTCCAGGAAAGGTAAAGACTTTGGCTCCCCCTGTGACTCTAGTGCACTTCGGGACGCGCCCCCGAAACTAGTGATATCTGCGCGTGCTGGAATTTTGGCAGCTGCAGGTCGGGTGTCCCTCAAACGTGTATCCTCGCGGAGAAATTAAATGAGTTCAGTTATGACTCCGCTAGCAGTGTAGCCTCTCTTTAGGTGTCGCATGATTGATGACGTGTAAAATGAAGGCCCGTAGTTGTTTAAGATGTTGAAAGTTTGTGTGCACAGGGTCACCCATTTGCCGTCTCCAGATTGTAATCCTAGGGTGTGGCGTTGTTGAGTATTCATGAGGCAACTGCAAATTTTGAATCAGTCTGACGCGGCTGATAAGAATGTGGAAGCTGCCATCTATATCCATACCGCGAGGCAACAATCGAAGAATCTGCACTTTGCTAGCCAGAGGATATGGCCCGATGCCCACTACATTTTAAAACGTCGCTATATCAAGTGTGTTTCAGCGCACATCAGTGAATTATGGTGGCCTTTTCGTCTCTTTTTGATTCCTGTGAATGATTCTTAGCATGCTCGAAGATATAATTGGTTAGGGACTTCTAGAGTACCAGTAAGTGGGTGTTTACATTTTTTGTGAAAATTCTTATTTGAAGCGGCGGGAAAACATTCTCTACGAAGTGTCTCGCGCGTTTTATCGTAGATGAGTTGTCTTGTCCTAGTGGCACGAGCGTGTACAGAAGCTTGAGCTCGTTGATACGAGAGTTGAGTTTACACAGTAGATATCGAGGAATTCGCTCGAGCCTACGGAAGAAATTGAACACGTGAACGAAGTAGCGATTACTGCACATTGCTTCATGAGCATGAAGTTAGTAGCACATTTTAGGCGTTACAAGGAAAGTAACTTCTATGGAAGTGTATCCTCCGTTGCCCTTGGGCTAATCTTTAAAGTCATAGTACGTAGTCTGTGGGGATGTTGACACGAGCATGCACCAGTTTATTAAGTATGATAGATGAAACGAGTCACCTGCCTGACCGTAGATTCCAAGTGCACAGATCGTTTTCACGCATCTCTACATTTAGCCCGTTAACCTGTGGATGAGAGGAGGAGCTACGCGGGTGGTCACTATTCGCAGTCAGGCAGGAGCATCCCTCAAACTCGTATTGTACCTTCGATGTGCAAAGGCCTCATGTATTACGCTGTGTTCGAAAAGTCTATGAGCTAGCAAAGAAAGGATATTTCAACTATGGTCGGCAAGGTGGCCGAACTTTCTACCATATCGGGGTAGTGACTCGCCTCTGCGTACTGTGTGCTGTTGTCAGTTACAGCTACCTGGACGGGCCCACATGTGTAGCTGCACTAATCCAAACGTCAGCTCTCACAAGACAGCAGCAGAACTTTGCTTTGTTTGCAAGCAGCCTCTAGTGGGCAACATTTTCGTGACCGTAGAGGCTCCTCTTGGACTTCAGGAAGCGATGGGCTTACATCTAAATAAACGGCGAATAGGTCTTCTTATGAGAAGAGCACACGATGGTAAGATGACTTTTTACAAGCGCTCAAGTAGAGCCAAAACTTTGCGTATGGTAGAAACGCAGCAGGCTGCTACTCTTTAATTGCATGACTAGTTAACAGTGCCTGATTAGTACGCACTTGGCAATGGGAACAAAACAGGCGACGTCGCGAGCAAAGTTTGGCAAGTTGTATTTTTACTATTAGAAAAGGACAACGGGATTTGCTTTTAGTGCTGACAGAAGTGTCCACCTATAATGAAGGTTCAAGGCCATGGAAGGCTTATGGCCGAAGTGATCAGAAAATAGCATATGCATCCATGTGGCTAACTTGCTTCAGATCGGCCTGCGAGACCAGGCGAGTCTACGGACTTGAGAACTCTTTGTCTCCTCTCCGCACAGCTAGTCACGTTGACCAGGCCGGTAAGGCCTTTGACAGAATTTACTTCTAGATCAAGGTAGGGATGCCGCCCAGATAATTATCATAAGCCCTGGATAGAAAAAGTCCGTTCGGTGCTCGACCGTATTCCCAACAGGGGGCGCGGCTCTATGCTATGTAGCTCCTCTTCTTTCCTAGTACCTTTCTCCAGACCCCGGCTTGCAACGACAGCTCGCTTTGCTCATGTACTTTCTGTGCGGTCCGGTGCCATCTCCTGCCAACTAAAAGCGATACAGTAGGGAGGGTCTCCAAGGTGGGTAAAACGCGTATGAAGATCCTAAACCACGATGACCACTGTGCTCAAACTTCCTCAAATCATTGCTAATTCTATGACATACGGCTTCGTGTTTCGGAAGTTACTGCGAGTGCACCATGAGGGCGCTCTTGAGTAAAGTTCCACGCTTTCACGCTCGATGGGCCAGCTGCCGCACGCGTGCTCCAGCGGGTTGAGCTACACTACGGCATTTTCTACTCCATTGGTAAAATGTAACTAGCTGAATTTTGTGTTTGCATGTCCCCTTGATTGCAGAGTAATGTCAGCTTGATATATTGAGACATAACGGTGTGCGCTTATGAGCTAGCTGCTACCTACAGCTGGCCGCAAAAGCTATTTGTACTTCCATGGTGCAGCTTTGCACACCCTGGCTACCTGTCTCGCCTCATGTCGACCGTCTGGTGGGGCCGGAGAGAGGGGTGATAGCACGATCTGAAAAATCACCCCCTTTGAAAATCCTTTGCTAAGTTCGTGTCACTTGGAGTTTAGGGAGTTCCTAGGAAGATCGCATGTAAAGCGTAACACGCTGGATGATCGAGGATTAGCTGCTCAGACTACGCATTACCACCACCGGCCATGCTCCACCTAAGGTCTTCATAAGGGAGCAATTAGCTTCAGACTTAATACAAACCCTTCAGGTTTCTGACTACTCTTCCAAAGGAGCCCTCTAATTTTCCCGTCCACTCCCCTCAGATTTCCCGACATACCGGGAAAGGAACAGCCACGATTATCATTGCCGCCCACTCTGTGCAGCTAGAGCATTCACCATCACCATTCGCTGCATGTAGCAACTGGGGCACACGCGCACAGATTGGGCCTAACCATGACCTCTACCGTGCAGTGAACGAGATATGCGAACAAACAAACCAATGAGACAACTTCTTCATATTTTTCATTGAATAATTAGTGAAGAAGAAACTGCTTGTTTGGAGCTTACTCCTTTATATCTTCCTCACCGATTTCAAAATATACGCCCTCGTGTTCTGTACCTATCCGTCGAAAACAGCAGCGTGCAGGACATCGGAGAAGTTTTCGCAATATCACCACTCCCGAGGCATGCAGAAACACGAAAAACAGCACGAATAATAGACGAAAATGTGCTTATTAGGCGTTAATGAGGGATTGAAAAAAGGAAGAGATAAGCACTTGACGACAACGAACAAGGGACCAAACCACCACAATCGCAGCGGCACGCAACTCTCTGTAGTCAGGGAGCTTAAATGTAGGAGCCTCCTGCTACGAGGGAAACGAAAGAGAAACCAGTGTACAAATGGTTAAAAAGGCACACATTAGCTCAGCAGTGCTTGCACGCTTCAAAAAGCAGTGCCTGCATCACAACCCTGCCGGTGCATGAATTGTAGTCGATCCCAAAACAGGCATGAGTAAGAATGCATAGGAGGCATACTTGGAGGTGCGTGGGCATAAATTTGAGTGTAGAAGTGTATTAACAATAGTAAGTGGGAGCTTTTCAGGCATTACTCATAGACCATGGCTGAAATCTCAGGCAGATCATGCGCTGGGAAAGTACATGTGTTAGCGAAACGGAGAATACCGTCCTTGGCTACTAGCATTGTGAACTAGTCGAGCCCTAACTTTTCCTTCAAAGAGCTAAGCCACCAACCGCTCCACTTTCGCCCACTGAGGCTGGCGTGCCCCAAACACATTTTACTAGGAGGTCCGTTCAGTGTGTCCTTACTGCTCTCTAGTCCAAGGATGCATTTCCTTTACGACTTTTTGTGATTCCTACGCCTCCACACAGGCGACTTGGCTGTCCAGAAAAGTCCGCAAAGTTTTTGGACAGTTTCAGTACTGCTTAGGAAGCCACTGTAGGGTGTTCTGTGGCATTTAACTTCTAGGGAAATCGATACACTAGAAAGTGCACTAATGCCTGACATGGTTCTAGTCAGCAGGCGGCATCCATCCTCGCTTGGGCACCTTGTGGCACGGCTCTGAAAGCCTGCTGATTCACCAAAATCAGATCATTATGCTAGAAACATACAGCCACCCACCGTTCATCATAAATCCGTGCTTCTCTGTCAGCTTTGCTCACACACTCGCATAAAATAGCCAACTGCGTTTCTGAACCCCTCCTCTGCTAGGGGTGGCGGCTAAGCCCCAACTATTAGGCCGAGGCTTAGACTGAACAGGGATTCCTCAGTGAAAACCAGAAAGGTGGGAGAACAAGGAGAATTCCAGTTCATTGCTGTGGTATAGACTCACACCGCAAGGAGGGAAATCGAGCCAAGCACTTTTATTGCAAGGAAAGAGTCCTAGATGCTGCAGAAATGTGCGGTTGATGCACTCTATCTCTCCAGCTGCCTCAGGGCGGTCCGCAGTGACTGCATCCCGGTCAGCGCGTTGGTGGGTATTAAAGGCATCCGAAAGCACATAATCGAATTTCGAGTCCCTATTCGTCAGCATTTCCGAAAGAAATCCTTAAAGCTTCCATGCATGTTTTAAGGGTAATTGAGCAACCTGCTGAGCCGTAACATCTAGAGCAAGGGACGAAGTGGGCATATACTTTACCCCTTTCGAAAATAGCGTAGATACTATCCTGACTCTATCTAGAGCAATCTAACAAATTCGCTCATTGTCAGATCAATTTGAATCCTGTCAGGAACCAAAAGGCTTTGCAAAATGCCGTGCATAGAAGAATTTCGCGGCTTCAGTTGTTGTGAATCTGCCCAAGGCATTACATAATTATCTGCCGGGGGTCGCAACCCTGAGCATTAGAAGGACCGCCAGAGATTTTTCATTGTAGCACGAATCCCACAATGTCTAGAAGAACCAGGATCATGTGAGTTGCAGAAAACAGCGCTACAAAATGAAGTCGATTGTGCAGGCGGCAGAGTTTTCGCTTCAGTTCCAGTAATAGCAGGTAATCTTCAACGTGGTGACGCTTCACCTTGACGTTCTGAATCCTGGAAACAGTAGCAGATGGATGGGTGCCACAGGCATAAGAGGCACACAATTTTGATATAAGCCATGAATCGTCACAGACAAGAGCGCTTGAGTTGCACAATAGTGAATTGCTGGCTCAATGCGAGATCGCGTTGGAAATCACGCTGGTAGTGCTCACTATATATATTTTACTGTAAGGCTGTACTGCAGGGTGAGCTCAAGACAGCAAACAACTCTAGGACATTCGAAGTCATGAAAACTCTTCGCACGGTAAACTAGACACGGGTGGATAGACTGGACAGTAAGATGACGCCAATAAAAATGGTGTTAAATATTTTAACACCCCTACATACCGCCTAGAGTTCCATGTCCCGCATACAATGACGCTTCTCGTTCTTGATGAGGCAACAGAGGGTACTGGCAATTATTCGAAGCTTGGAAACTTCGTAGCCTGTTGTCAGATAATTATAGCCACCGCTATAGCACTAGCATCAGTGATGAAGGATAATATGACGGTCATGATAGGGCATCGCAGGTACCAGACGAGTTGCAAGTCGGCTATTGAGTGCCCTTGCTGCGGCTTCAGCTGGCTCTCTTCGGGCCACAAACTGCTTTTCATTTAGTAGACCAACCGAAGAAACAACAGTACGACCAAATTTAGCAGCCAAACACTGGCGATAAGATTCAAACGCACATAATGCTGCAACGTGGCTGCGGGTGCGTAAAGGAAAATGTGGCATCTCGCTTCATTTTTCATGGATCGGGCTCAATTCCTGCAGCCAAAACACGTTTTCCCAAGAACACAATCACACAAAACCAAACAACTAAGTGCCTTCACATGCATGTGCTTGTTCCCTAGCCTGCATAGGTGCTTCAGGGGTTCTTAACTGTGTCGAATGAACAGTAAGACATCGTCCAGGTAGGATAATCCATCCCTCCTTGAGAGCGTTACAAAAATTCCGACTAGCTTGCTTTTGCAGTTCAGTTAATGTACTAGCAAGCTTAATTGGCTTACATTTAAGCTTCAGTTTTTGCGGTTACGAGTGTGGAGAGCCATTTCTGGGTGTCGTTCGGTTGGAAAGGGACTCGTAATAAAGCGTCTGTGAAGTCAAAGGTCGACTAGACTGTTAATCCATGTATTCTTCGAGTAATTCGCTACCATGTGAAACAGAAAAGCTTTTGCTGCAGGGTGATCTTTTTTTCGCGTCTCCAAGTCAACGCATATGCGCCACCTTCCGTCCTATTTCTGCATCACATGGGGTAATGGCAGTCAGCACCCGTCTGTTCAGGCACTTAGCCATCGTTCAAGAGCTTATCCAGCTACTGCTGAGTATTACCTACATGCTGTGAGGGCTTTCGGTACCGCGGAACACAGCCTACGGTTTATTCAAAGCTGAACTCAATACAGCGGACTGGACGGCCAGCAGGCTGCCAGCCTGCTAGCAGCTGGCCATTATTTAGCACATCCGCTAGTTCCTCCTTCATATTTGGCCATTCTCGCCTTTCCTTTAGCTTGAACGCAGCTGCGTTCCCTAGTAAGGAATCACTTGCAGAGTAGCTAAGACGGAATGCATGCTTAGAACCGTCTTCCCCTACTGGGCTGCGAGCCGCCCGCAAAAAGACGCGGCCTCACATTGTTGAGGTATTGACTCCATTCCACTCGCCATAAATACAGTCAAAGTGTTCAAGGAGGCCGCGTTGTTTTCTCCTAGCATTTTCTGGCACACTAAACTTCACAGCGTGGAACTGTCACAGCATACGCATCTACCATACGCCTCTGATGGGACACCTACGATTGCATGGTGGCCCAGGGGTCCAACACAGAAGTCAGTACCCATGGTTATATGACTTTTAGTAGAATTTGCAGCAGCCTTCCCAATCATCGCGTTCTGTTGCCTTCCAGCAATCGTAAGGCTTGAGGACTGCGTTGAAACGTGTCGCCTGGCAGACTGCCGTTCTGCGCTGTCTCCTTGAATAGCAAGTCCACTTCATATCCAGGGTCAAGAAATGTTGCCAAATTCCATTCGTTAATGTTAGCTCATGTAAGCATAAAATCGACTCGTGGTTGGCCTCCAACAGCAGCTCGATCCTCTGTTGTCCCCTTAACTGCGCGGCACTCTGCGTGAGCGGCTTCACGCCTCCCTGATGCACCTCCTTTGCTTGCCAAGCAGCGTGCTTTCCCTAGGCCCAGCACCGTTGTAGAACCTCTTGGCTTTTTTGCATGCACTCGCAGTTCCGGATTATACGACCTAATATCCCACAATAAAAGCAGGCGCCTTTTTTGGGGGGTGTTACGGGCTTCATAGGAGCGCGGGTTGTCCTCATTTTTCTTTCCTCGTCCACTTCAGGCTGCAGGCTAGGGCTGATTCTTACAGCGCCGACATTCATAGGGTCTATATCGCGAATTGGGTTTTCCTTTTTAGCTAGTAACAGGGTGGTTGCTTTCAAATTCCTTCCATACCATAAGTTTTCCCTCTTTTGCAAACTTCCATCGCTCCAGCATACGGCTTTCATACTGCTGTGGTTGATTGGCATAACCTCATCGACGCATCCAGAAACATTTTTTGGCTGACAAATTATGTCTTCTTACCAGCTCTGGAGGATGTACGCTCACCCCACTGGCAAGTCGGCTTCTGCCGCCCCCAGAGGCGTTTTGTCACCACGTACCATACCGTCAGATGGCCACTCTCCCCCCTTACGAACTTTCAAGCAAATCAAGCTTTATGACCATTAAATAACCGGATTGAAACCAAACAGCTGCTTCAGGGAAACCTGATTTTCCACCGCACCCATAATCAGTGAATAAGCGGACAAAAGCATCGAAGCATCACAGAACGCTACATCGAAGCTGTTCATAGGGGTAACACTGAGCTCCAAACTTAGTACAACCTAGGTAACAGGTTACTGAGTGTCCCTCAAATAGAACTCCCGCCTTCAACTGCCCACGCCTCTCAGTGTTCCGATAAAGCTGAAGAGAGATAGATACGGTGAGCATAGATATTTTCTTCACGCAGTCTGAGCACCCCTCTGTAGTTGCACATTGCATCATACGCAGATGTATTCAACACTGCCCGAGTTAGGACCGGGACCCTTTTGTGTGAGCACTAAGGTGGGAATGCGGTTCTTTGGATAAAAAGATATTTCAGCGTCCCTGCCTATATTTGGTTCGCGTCTTAGCTTCAGATTTCTTTATGGAGACCCTACGAGTTGGGGCTACCCCACTAGATTGTGACTGCGTACTATCGGAAAAGAGGGGCACTTCCACCTCTGTTACTCTTCACCACTAATCCATCCTAATCTTGACGCTGATGTAGCTTGGGCCAAATGAAGTATTTTGCCCTTTTTGGAGCATAATTAGGATCGAATTCTGTGGGGAGTGGCTGCATGCGCGAGGGGCCGGTGGATGCGGCTGCCGCTACGGCCGGCGGGAGGAGCACGAGGTTTCCTCCTGCATGGTAAAATTGTTCGAGGGTTGGCCAGAAGTTGCCACAGGAACTAATCCTCTTGTTTCCTTTCTTCCTGGCAGCTGCTCAAAACGCAGGCAAAATGGTGGGTTTTGCTTGTGGCTTCTTGCCCACGCCCACCCCACAATTCATTTTTCCTGGCTCGGGTATTGTTGGACGTATTCCAGCGGCTTTTTCTGTACGAGCTCGTCGTTCTAGTTTTTTGTCTTCATTTGTGATTGCCTTCGAAAGATGTGGCAGGATTAGTCGCACGTGCGGCCTAGGAGTGGCCGTTGCGTTGTGCTTCGGGGTGCCAGGCAGCTTTTTGCAAAAATCTCTTGCTTGTTTCCTGCTGAATACCTTGTCTCTATCAGCTTTGAAGTATATTTGTTCATGGCTTACCCTCATTTCCTGAAATGTATTTAGGGGCTACTAAGTGCTTATGTGTGGCCAGGCTGGTGCTATAGCCATGGCAGTGGGCTGTGGTACCCCATCTCTTTGTTGGTTATTGGCATTGTTTTGGCTACCCGCCCACCCGCAAGTCTATGGATACTTCGATTTGTGTCACCTTGTTCCTTCCGCGGGGCGTCCGGCGGGGCGGTTTCTGAACATTCTCTTGTAGCGTGCAGCCTGTGGTTGCTCAGCTCCCCAGCACAGGCAACCCACGACACTGCAATTTCCTGCTGTTTTGTTTGTGTATATAGGCGCCGGCCGCTAACAAGCCTGCTGGAGGGGCTTCTAAGAAGAAGCTCCCTGCCAATCCAGCTGGAAAGACTGTGAAGAAGGCAACAAAGTCCCTCATTTTCCAGAAGACGCCCCGTAACTTCCGTATTGGTTGCTGTATTCAGCCCCGCCGCGAGCTTACCAGGTACGGCTTTTCCATGCCTTTTTTTCGATCTTACAGCTATGACAGAGTGTAGAAATGCATATTTAAAAGGGGAGTACGGCTTGGTGTACATCCAGTGTCCAGTTGCTGGTCCTTGTAGCAAATTCAAAGGTCTGGGTGCACTGTGCGTTCTAGTTCTCCATGTTGAGGGTGCTTGTACGTGATTTCCTCAGGTTCGTAAAATGGCCCAAATACATCCTGCTGCAGCGGCAAAGGCGAGTGCTGATGCAAAGACTCAAGGTGCCTCCTGCGATCAACCAGTTCACCAGCACCCTTGACAAGAATCAGGTGAGGGAGAGCAAAACAGCAGTTTGTGGACGATTCCGCATGTGGCGAGTATGGAAAAGTATCGCGGTGCCGAACAGCTTATTCGTTGAGCCCAATGCGAGGCTATGGATTTTTATTACCGGTATCGGGTGCTTCTGCCTTACCCCTAGTTGTCTGTCTGCGTGGTACATTAATGCGCTGTTTGCTGCTCTTTTGGGGGTGATACTTCGGCAGACCCGCCAGTTGCTACGACTTTTGGCCAAGTACAAGCCCGAGACGCGGTGTGAAAAGAAGGCACGATTGATAGCGGAGGGGGAGAAGCAGTGTGGGGGCAGCCAGGCCACAAGCAAGAAGCCGGTGATGCTGAAGTTTGGCCTGAATCATGTGACGGATCTGATTGAGATAAAGAAGGCGAAGTTAGTGGTTATTGCCCATGACGTGACCCCCATCGACCTCGTCTGCTGGCTTCCCGCCCTGTGCAGGAAAAAAGATGTGCCATATTGCATTGTTAAGGGAAAGTCAAGGCTTGGACAGCTTGTGCACAAGAAGGCATGCGCTGTTGTTGCAATCGACTCGGTTCGGAAAGAGGTACGGGGAATTTCATGATCTGCTTTTTATTTGCTCACTGTTTGCTTTGAACTGTGCCGCCGTGTTCACCGCTTCTGCCTGAAGGGGGCGAAGTCAGTTCACCTGTTTTCGACGAAGGGCAAAGCTTGTTTGCTTGCTCTGATGGCGCCGCTGAGTGATGAGAGCAACTCGTTAACCAGCGACTTGTCGCACTGAGGTTCACGAATTCTAATCGTCTTCAACTGACGGCGGCCGCCTTCCTTCTGTACCCCCTGCCATGACCCCTTCATACTTTGTCATTTTTCCGTGTATACGTGATGGCTATCTGTCAAGCGATATTCTGCCTCGTGAACGGGAGGTCCTTGACTGTTACTGCCATGCATTCTACGCCAGCGAGAAAGGTTGAGACTCTACTTGTTGACTAGCGAGGGCTACTTCGGCGATGACGCACCATAATAGTCTTCGTCTGACAAATTCAGTGTGTGCCGTGTACCCCTTCTCGTTCGCCTTGCCACACTTATATCATTGGTTGTCCTACTCCAGCATAGTGCCGAATTTTCGTTTTGGATGTCTAATGGCCCCACTGATGATATTTTTCTATGACGAGGTGCGACTGCGCATCGTTGAAAATCATGTCTTCAAAGTTCTCTGAAATTCTAGGAGCCACGTTTATTTGTTTTTCTTTTTTTCCCTTTATTGTACGCGGTTGTACGCTGAAGCCTCTTGGTGAGCTCTGTTCATTTTTCCTCGCCCATCTTGCTCTCTCTCATTCTCAGGATCAAGCGGAGTTGGAAGCTCAATGCAAGAATTACCGCTTGATGTTTAACGACAATACGGAACTCAGGCGGCGTTGGGGTGGCGGTCAGCTCGGCATTAAGTCGCGTCATGCCCAGGAGAAGAAGCAGAAGATTATTGATGCTGAGTTGAGAAAGAAAGCAGGCCTACAAATAGCCTAATACACTTTCCGAGGGCTGTCTGCAGGGACGCGCCTCTCTGCATGTGCTCCCTCTGCGAACGCCAGTCTTTTCGAGAGATGGGGTAAAGGCAGGCTTTGGGCGCAAGCCTCGTCCAGGAAACAACAGCAAAAAGATCCTTGCAAACATTTTGTCCCGGGCAGACCCATTACCAGTTTTTGGTTTAGGGTTGAGCTGGAATAAGCTGCTTGTTCAGAGGTTGTTCTCTATCAGTGTCTTCCGGCTGGCATTTTAACAACACTGGCCGAGCCCTAGTCAGGAAGCGGGGGGAATGGGCGCGGTAGTACGTTACGCAGAATATCTAAGCAGGGATGAGCAGTGTGGAGAGAAATTGCCGAGCATGATGCTTACCTGATAGTGAAAGGACGTGTGCTCCTTTCTGCGATCCAGGCTAATAATGCTACTATTTCTATAGATGTCTCTTTACGAACACCGGTCGTCGACCCTATGCCTTCGGTTGCTGCTGTGTGTTCCCATTCGTACCTTTTTATGTGTGAATATGAGTATGCCATCTCTGCGGGCGTCAGCGAGAATTTTCCTATCTGGTTTGTTTGCTTTTCTACACTTCCACAGAAAGCTAGGGATCTGAGCCACCAATGGGGAGGTGGGTTTGTTTGTGTGGATACAGTATCCTATGTGGGATTATTTGCTTCTGCTTGGTCTTTCAGTTAGTGGCAGGCTGCGTGATGAAAAAAGCATCCGTGTTTCACCTGATCCTTCGGGACTGTGATGCATGAACAGTTTGTATTCCCTGATCGACTGCCACCTATATTGTTTCTCTTTGTATGCGACGCTGTGGATTGCCACAGAGACTGCCTCGCGCATCATCAGAGGCTGCCTCTGCCATTAGCAGCGAAGACGTAGCCATTCGGCTGGCCGCATAGGAACCTCTTCATGATATCGTTAATTGGTGATGCAAGAGGGCTGACAGCGCGCTGACACTGTATCCTCCATTATGAGTTGTGTGCTGTTTGTTCTTTGAATGCGAGCATGTACATGTGTTCTTGGTTGTCACTATGGCTCGGTATGACGGGCGTTCTTTTGCCGGTGCAGGCATGTTGTTTGTGTCCGATGGCCTATCAAAGTGGCGGAAATGGGGATAGCGCTACCTCGCCAGTACTTTTTATCGAATGGCATTTGGAGGACGAGCCATAATGCGGAGCATAGAGCGTGGAGGGAGATTTGTTGCCTATCGCGTTTTGCTGATGATCTGCCAAACTGTCGTTCTTCTGACTTTACTGAGGAGAACATTGGAGACCTGAACTGACGGCGCTGGAGGCTCTTGGTGTCATGCTGTTGATATCTATGCCCTTCGTGCTCTGCAATTTACATGCAAGCAAGCATGTGCTGATTGATCCATCGTATTTTGCTCGATGCTCCTGGTGAATAATGCGTTTAATACTGCCATCCTTCCATGACTAGTCGCGAAGTAGCTTTACATTTGAGGGTGCACTGTCATTTGAGCAGTGGAATGTGTTGGTTGCATCGGCAGACGGTTTCGCCGATAACTAGAGGCTGACACGTTCATTTGCAGTGGGAATAGAGTCGGATTGCTTTTTATGTATAAAATTTGTAGGGGATGTGACCGCTGTGTGGAGGAGCTGGCAGCGTGTCAACTTTATCGTCATTCATACTGCTTGTCGTTCGTTCGAGGCATTACAGATAGGAAGGAATGTATACATTCCGAAACTACCAGTGAATGTATGGTACTGGCGAGATGCCAGTTTTAGCAGATATGGTGCTAGTGTGATTCAAATTGTGCTCGGTGCACTCTTGCGTTTGCATCCAGTGGACTACTTGCCGGTAGGAAGTTAGGAGCAGAGGCTTCGATTTTTTTCCCGGTTTATATGGATAACTGAGGTGGCCTGGACTGGCAGCATGGGAAGCCCCGCTGCCTTGCATTTTTGTTACTTGGGCACCTTCACGTTTGCGCTCTTTGTTTAGGGCGTTGTTCGGGAAGTGGAGTGCGGTGGCAAACGGATGAAAGCAATTGATCCGTGTTTCACCTGATCCTTCGGGACTGTGATGCATGAACAGTTTGTATTCCCTGACTAGATGGCACTGCTGCCACTGTTGGCAGTGGGCATTGTCTCAACTTACGTAAAGGAAAATGTTTTGCTATCTTCTCAAGCCAACCGTTGGGGCTGGACCAGACTACGTTGCATACTTTGCGTGTGCGTCATGGCCCCTGCATACTTTAAGACTTTCCAGCCGACAGTCGTTCCCAGGTTTTGCAATTCGCCAGCTTGCAGTATTAATCAGAGAACAGTGACTTAATTGGAAATGCAGAGTATGCTGGCCTTTTTGTATGCCCAACGCTTCGAAACTATTATCTTGCCCCAGGAATTTTAGGTGCCCGTTAGGTTGGTCCTAGAAACCTCGCAGGTTAAAGTTATTTGCATCGTGTTACTTCTTTTGATAGCTGGTTACTTGTGCTCCGGGGTTTGAATGGGAGAGCTGGCGAGATTGCGGCCCGAGTGCTTGCGTTTCGCTGCGGCGAATGGTGCGAGTTGTACGTTATTCGCATATCTACCGGGTACTGTAGGACTGTCCTTCTTTAGCGTAGAAGCGTAGTTTACGAAATTCTAGTTAAGGTTCGTAGGTGCTGGTCATAGGAAGGGGTGCTGTTGGCGGTGGAGGATTATACGTTGCTGCAGGTATTGCTGGGAACTGTTTTATTGTCCTCATCAAAAGCGGTAGGGTCTTGTAATGGTGGCATGAGGTCTTTCTGGGCCTGCCTCCCGACCTTGGAGCGAACTCGATTTACCGGCAGGGATACAAATTCTTACAGCGGGGGACACTCAAGACGCCACAGGAAAAGGCTTGAAGTTGGCTTTCGTCTGTCGATCGAAGCATGGCACTATTGGTGCCTCGACAATAGGCGTTCCATCAAGGAAACGACGCATGATACACTGTGGAGTGTCTCATTGGATTTAACAAATGGGTTTTTCAGATTAGCTGAGGGTGCGGCGGGAGCTTGGAGCTTTCGCTGGCAGACCTGGTGATGCGCCGAGCTGGAATCGCCACTGGTGGCGAGGAGGACAACATCGAATTCTACTTCGTCCACCGTCTCTACGCTTTCGTCTTCGAATGGCGTGGACGGCACCTGCTCCGCAGCAGAATCTTCGCAAGCATGCCGACAGCGTGAAGCGTCTGCTGCCGATACAAATACTATTGCTTTGGCATTCATGGCCTTGGCGTGTCTTATTGAGGCTTGGTCGGGCCGCTGGAGTGGCAGCATCAGCTCCACGCTGAACCCCAGGCCCCTTAGTTTGCAGCACAATGCCTGCGCTTGTGTTGCCAGCGCACAAGGGGCCCCCGCTGACGGTAGGCTCGTAGCGGTGGGAGATCGATCTCCCTCGACAGCTGGACTTCCAGCAATGCCACACTTCGCCCCTGCTTCCGATCTAGATGCAGCTCGAATAAGCCTCCGCGCGGGAATTTCCTGGCGGAGGGCTACGACGATGTCAACAGTCGGTCTGCTAGTTCTGACAAGGCCTTTACTCTTTAGCAGCTCCAAGAGCACGCAGTCTCCCATACCCAAACCCACTCCAGTGATGCTCCCTACCGTTTGCTTCCTTGCATTACCCACGCAACTTGCTTCTGCCTTCGCCTCTTGAGGGCTTAGGCTTCCTACAGAAGACGCCCCTATTCTTAGCTTGGGATCTGCAAGGGGGCCCCCATAGACCCCGTAGGTGCCGCCCCCCAAAACCGCCCTGAAGGCGTTTGCTGTGTCAAAGGCTTCGAATACAATGCCCGTGTAGTAGTGCAGTCCCCGCACAATCAGCAGATCAACCTCTACCCACTCCATTATCTGGTACCCTTCATCTAGCAGATGCAACAAACGACGTAACTCACGTACTGAGGGGGGCACTTCTTGCACTGCTTCCAGAGGCCCCTGCGAGCTCTCCGTGGGCCCCGAATCCATGCAGATTGCGTTGGAGTCAGAGGGCAGTATCTGGCGCATGCGGCGTGCCAGCTTTTGCGCTAAGTCGTCGTCTTGAACGTTGAATGAGACAAGGCGCTTTAACAGATGTGCAGAGCTTTCAGCGCTTATGCCCAGGGCACCAGATAGCGCCGCTTCTGTCTCGGCTGCATCGCCTCGCCTACCGGCCCTGTCCAGCACTTGCATTGCCGAAATCAAGCGTTTCTGGAAGACGACATGACTGTCTCTTACGGCTCTCGCGAACTCCTCGGGAAGGCGCAGGTGAGCCGCTCCAGAGCTTCTAGGCGCCCCCTGATTCCCCGTAATTCGGCTGAGCGCGTCGTCTGTCATCAGCAGATCAGCAAGGAGGCCTCGACTGCCAACTCGGATTTTGACGTCTCGTGGGGTCAGACCCAGCTTCTGAAACAGGCGCACAGCGGCTGCAATGAGCTCTGCAACGGCAAACGAGCTGAAATCCTGCAGCCAGGCCCCCCTGACTGGCTGCTGCTTCTGACTTCCATGGTTACCGCATTCTTGAACTTTTACGCCAGCGGCGCGTGCGCTTGTCGCTACAGACGGAAAGCCCCCTCCGCCTCTGCCGGTGCCAAGGGGGCCTGCCAGTGCCGCGGGCAAGAACGACGGGATCATCGCTATATCCAAATTCCACTGGAAGTGTTCTCGCCTTCGTCCGCAGCCAGGTCGCTCGTGTCTCCACACCCTCTCGACTGAGTACCATCGGCGGGCTGCTCCCGACGGACGGCCTTGCTGCTCCCTCAGCAGCATGCGTGAGAGCGACGGCGTGAGCTCTGGACGCAAGCAGAGGTCGTCCCTGCCTGGCTTTCCCTGCAGTCGGTATATGTGGGGAGGAGCTTGCAGGTGGGTTCCCCCAGTAGGAGCTGCAGACGACTTGTCAGCGAGAGGCGTGGGGCCTCGTGTATGAGACGCTGCAGCGGCGGCTCCCGAGGGGGCCCCCTGACGGGCCCCTGCGGAGACTTCGACGAAATGCGCATACAGGGAAGCGCGCTCCACGGAGGGCCCTTTGTACTCCTGGAAACCGAATTCGGCTGCAACTTGATGCCAAAGAGAGAAAAGCCATCTATGCGTTGCGAATTCTGCAGGCGGAAAATCTCGAAAGCCTCGAGGAGGCAAGAAAGACGATACGCCAGACCCCACAGGGGCCTCGTCGCGCTCCGGAGGCAGGAGGGCATGCCCCTCTGGCCAGGGAGAAGCGCAGGCTTTCTCGCCAGTGGCACCCACTGCAGGCGAGATAGCCGAGTAGAAACCGTCGTTGGAATCGGCCTCATCGGCCTCCTTTCTGAGGTCGCTTCTATGGATTGACGGAATGCCACGGCGCGTTGTAGGGGTGGCGCAAGCGAGGGGAGAACGAATGAAGGCCAAGGAGCGCGTTCTAGGGAGAGAAGAACGCGCAAGGACGCTGCTGCTGCCGCTGCTTTCGCCCCTTTTGCCATTGCCGTTGCTCGCAGCTGCTGTTTTGATGGGCAGCTGCAAGCCGTCTACCGTGGGCAGAGTCGACAGCCCCCACGAGGCCCCCCATGGCAGGCTCCCTTGTCTGAATACTGGAGAAAAACCTCGCCTTGGTGTCCCCTCAGCGAGGAGGGTGCCTAAAAGAATCGCTGTAGAGATCCAGACACACAATGGCATGCCAGAGAATATCGAGGGGCACGGGGGAGATCATGCGTTCGGGAGTTGCATCAAGTTCCTTCAGAGTACATCCAGGGTGGTGCGACCTTAGGAAGTCATGGTATGTAGTAAGAGCTGACAACAACCGGAGGACCATTGGAAGTCGTGGTGTGTCACTTGCGAGCTGTACGACTCCATGCAACGTGCAGAGTCCTCTAGTGCGCAGTGGGCTATGTCTGCAGTAGCGCACCCATTTTGCGGAACGGCCTCGTCTATGTTCAAATTTAGGCTTTCTGAGAGGACCTGTGGGGCTTTCTGGCACAGACAAGCAATCGTTGCACCGACTGTACCAGCGCTCTAGACAAAAACTTCGCGCCAGAGCAACTTCGCTCACGCTGCCCTAGGACCCCAAACGATCAAAAATGAAAGGATCGCACTGATAAAGCTAGATAGTACATGCGAATTCAATGAAACAATGCCGTTGCACAGAGGAACGCTAGTTTCTTCGAGGGACGGGCCCCCACCCCCCGAGGCAGGAGGCCCTTGGGTCCACTTGGCGTGTTCTCTACGGTCGCTGGTTCCGTGTAGCTGTGAGACACCACAAAATGAAGCCTAATTCAGTTCCTATTACTTTTTTGTACTGGCACCCGGACGGAGTCGCTGGCTGGTTCTCTGCGTGCACAGTGACCTGCTTGCTGCATGCTCCCAAATAGCCAAAATGCGACTATCGCCGTTACCTCAGGTCCTCATTGTTATTACAGAAGGCAACACGCAGATCAGGATACGGAGGGGAAGTGCCGTCGGCGACTGAGCTACGGGCTTTATTCAACGAGAGCCAGCATGTATTGTCGGTGTGGTATTTGTGGTTCTAACGCGAAAGGCTTACACTCCATTCTCTCACTTTCTCTTTCCCCATGGAAACACTGCCTGTCTTTACTGTAGTAGGAGGCCGGTGCGTTCAGGCAAGAGTAGGAGAATACCATCCGTTATCAATAGTGGTTGTTCCATAACCACAGAAAAACGCCATCCGTCTTGTTTTTTACAGCCAGCCTAAAGAGTTCTCTGTCTTTGCATTCCACTAGTGCGGATTCCCAGTGAAAACTACGGACTGCTACTCGTCGGTGTGGGCCTCTTTTTGGGTGCCCTACATAAGAGGCTGTGCACCAGCGGTGCACATTCACAGGAGTGTCATACCTAAATCTAAACAGAAATTTGCCAGCTTTTATACAAGCTGTGGCGCTCTCCATTGCTTGATCACTGTATTTTATCATCAGCCAAGGCGTGCGAAGTGCACACTCTTGATGTTTTTTTGGGTTGCGCTTTTTGGCTTGCTCTCCACGGTTATGGGTCTATGCCGTGAGTATGAAATTATGCTTTAAGTGCCCCAGTGAAGCTGTTTGAATGGCCTTACACCCTAAGTAAATATTTAAACCTCGAGCAGGGAACTAGATGCTCTTCAAAGTGGTACGCTACATCGAAGGTCTCTCTTGGGAGCACCTAAGGCCAGACTTCATGCGTTCCTCATAGGAAGCTACTGCGTGCTCCTCGGAAAATTCCCGCTCTTTTTAGGAATCCCCCCAGAGCTCTCACTTGAACGGAGAGTGACAGCTAGGGTGTGTGTTGCTTCACTCTGTAAGCACTCCGAGCACTTACCTGTAGGTGCGCACAACACCGAGCACACACTCACGCAGCATTTAGTCTTCTATTTAAATAAAAGAATTCAAAAAATAGGATATACGAGCCGGAAAAGCAATTGGTTAATACCCTACTAGTTCTTGAACATATATAGGCAGTGTAGTAGTGGGTGTTTAAGTCCAATACAGAACTCTGCCTAGGAAGTGCAAAACTAATAAAGTGGGTATCTGGATCATGCTTGGAGCCATCTCGATGCATATAACCTCTAGAGAGCTATAAGAGTTGGGGGTAAAGCGCATAAGAGAAAGAAGCAAGGAGTTGTGACGTGCGACTGCTATGCCTGCGGAGCTGCATATCTTCCATAAGCGGCAAACGGGTTGAGGAGAGATTCCCGACATATTTTTGGATGCTATGAACCTAATGCACCATTCTTTCGACGATTGTGGGAATAAAAGAGGCACAGAAGGGCGAAGCAAATTGGGGGAGGCAATCTCAGCGCCTTTGTGCATGCAATGTGGAGTGGAGAGAGCCCTATGCGCATCCCTGTATGAACCTGAAGGTGCAAAAAAGGTGCGGGTATCTGCGTCCTCGATCAATGAGAAGAAAAAAGAAAAGCATCAAAAGTCTCAAACCCTTCAAAAGTATGAATCTATCCCTGCCATGAATGAAAACAGCACTCAGACCCGGCAGCGTCAGCGCGAAGCACCCACTGAGTCAAGCGGCGGCCACCGCACGGGCTCTCCGGTGGGGGGGCACAATGTGGCACACCAAAACAAACCACGTTGATCTTATTCGAATTTAGTGGCACGTTCTTTGCGTCCTTTTGTCCTTTTCTCTTACCTTCGTCGCCCAATACCCTCTGGGACTCAAATCCCGGGCTACACGCTGATGGACAGAACAGGCCGTTGTTTCTTCCTCCTTTTGCCGTGCCGTTCTCTTCTCTCCTTACGAGAGTATCCTGGTCGGTTGAGCAACGCTCTCCGGATGGAACAACAACAGTCCTTGCCTTGTCCATTTTCCCCCCTAAACTCCCCAAACATCCTCGGCAGATGACAGAGAGGCTCTCGGCCCCTTCAGCCCTCCCCCAGCCAATCTTAGGAAGAACAACGCGTCCTGCTTTACTCCCGCCGTCGCTGCGTACAGCTGCGTCTGTTGCCTCCCTAATGCTCTGTTAAGCCTCATACGCCCCGAAGCCTGAGCTCATTCCAGCGAAGATGGCGTATGTCAACATTCCCAGAGACAAGGAGGACCCCAACTACCGCTACAAGATGCCGAAACTGCTTTCTAAGATAGAGGGCAGGGGCAACGGCATCAGGACCAATGTGTACAATATGGGGGAAATCGCTAGGGCCTTAAAGAGGCCCCCTATGTACCCTACCAAGTTCTTTGGATGCGAGCTTGGCGCGATGGTGAAGTTTGAAGAAAACGAAGAAAAGGCGCTCATCAATGGCGCACACACAGAACAGGACCTCGTGGCTATTCTGGATAAGTACGTTTGATTCACGGCTTGTATGAAGAGGCTTATGTTTGGCATATCGACACATCTGGGTTTCAGTTCAAATTCGAGGCGTTCTGTGAAGGCCGCATGCGGGTGGGAGAATCGCCGGCAGGCAATGTATATGTAGGTTTACTGTGTTTGACTGCCCTAGAAAATGTTGATTTGCTGATTTTGCGATGCATCTTGCCCCTGTGTGATGCTTGGGTCTCAGGTTTATCCAAATGTACGTGTTATGCGAGGGATGCGAATTGCCCGAGATTGATATCATGGTGAAGAAGGGGGTATTGCTGTGCAAGTGCAATGCGTGCGGATACTCTGGAACACTTGATAATACCCACAAGGCGGCGACGTACATGGCGAAGAACCCTCCGAATGCCACTGACACCACGCTGGGGAAGAAGAAGAAAACCAAAGAAGAGCGAAGAGCTGAGAAGCTCGCCAAGGAGGAGGAGAAGCCTGAGAAATCCAGCAAGGAGAAGAAGTCTAAGGACAAGGAGAAGAAGAAGAAAAAGAAGGGCGACGAAGAGAATGATGGCGACAGCCTAAATGGAAAGAGTCTGGATCAGTCGGGCGATGCAACACCGACGAATGATGGTGGGCATGCACGATGCTCGATCTTGCAATCGCGCGCACGTGTGGTGCCTCACGAAATGCATTGTTGTGTGCATCTCGGCTCCTCCTTGCGGAGGCAGTGCAGAAAGCGGTTTTTTTTTCAGGGGTCGCTCGGAGAGAGCTGCTACTCTTGCCGACAGCGTGTATGTATGTATGTATGTGTGTATGGGCTGTACATGCGCATGACAGGTGATGACAGCTGGGATGATGAAAAGATTTCTGAGGGCGAAAAAAAGGCTGAAAAATCGGAGAAGAAGAAGAAGGAAAAGAAGCACGGAAGTAGCACGGACGTTTCGAAGCTAGTTTCGAAGGAGTCTCTGACTATCAGCTGCCCAGAGATAGCCGATGTTTCAGCACGACTGAGAAACATGGTGGCCTCCTCGGCCTCTGTGACTCCTGATGCTTTTTTCGTGGAACTCAGAATGCTGCAGGTGTCTCAGGATTTTGACGCTAAGGTGAGGTGGAAGCGCGCCTTCCTTCGGCGGCTATCTCTAGGGGCCTGGCACGTACATATTTGGATATGTGTTTGTATATGCACATTTGTGTATGTATGTATATTCCTGTATGTGCAAATGCGTGTTTGTATGTCGCGTAGTTGCATGCAGTGCCATGTGGATTTCTGCCGTTGCGTATTGTGGGAAACAAGGCTAGGGGTCGCTGTCTCTCGCGAATGCGTGTGTGGTACGGAGTTTGGAGGTCTGGATGTGAAGGCTCAGACATTGTGCAGCTGTGTGGTGGTGAGGCAGGTGTGATATCTGTGTCTGTTTTTTTGCAGTGTCGGATGTACGTTGTGTTCAATGCCTTATTTAAGGACGGGCTGACTCCGGAGGCCCTGGAGCAGAAGATGCCCTTCGTGGCGAAATGTTGCGACTCCTCCGTGCGGGCGTCAGACCTCATTTCTGCTCTGGAAAACTTTTGTTTCGAAAGCGAGCAAACCTCAATGACCGGCTACCCGTATTTGCTGCAGCGCATGTACAACGCCGAGCTTCTGGAGCCCGAGGATATTTTGGAGTATTACGCCGCAGAGAAGCCAGACGCGATTTTCGAGAAGTGCAAGACGTATGCCGAGCCGTTCCTCAAATGGCTAGCGGAGGCGGACTCCAGTGAGGAAGAGTAAACGGGGGAGAGGAAAAGGAATGCAGGGAGGAGGCAATGCAAAAGGCGTCGAGGACAGAAAAAAGAGGCCGCATTGCGGCAGACAGCTTGATCAAGGCTTCGGAGGAGGGTTTCTTTTGGGTCAGCAGCGGAGTGACTACTCTCTGGATCTCGCTCGCGGTCACCGTCCTTCGGTGTCTGTGTAGTGTTTTGTCGCGTGCTTCTCCTCCTGCTGGCCGTGCAGTCATTCTTACATACAGAGTTTCTTTTTGCCTGGGAGTGCAGTCGGTGATATTTTATTGGTGCAAACAGGCTCGCATAGGCAGCGTCGAGGACGCCCTCGGTAGAGAGCCGCTGGTGTCAAGAAGGGAGACGAGGGCTGGTTGGTCCTTTGAATGCGACTAGCAGCAGCGTTGTGTCTGCCTCTCTAACGACTTCGTTCAACAGCCTAGAGACAGCAGGGTCTTTGCACGCGTTTTTACGAACTCCTACAGACTCATCATGTATACGAGCATCTCTTCGCTTTGTACAGGAGAGGTGAACCGAAGCAGTATGACTAGTTTAACGTTGTAAACTTGCCCAACACTTGTTGGCAAAACTTCAGTTGGCGCAGATATATTCCACCATCCGGTCGGTGTTTGTCTTTGCTCGAGGCTCAACAGATAGCTCGGCTGGGCGGAGGAAAGCAGCCAGTCAGTCCGCAGGGATGGCGGCTAGGGGGGACTGCAGGGGTTCCCCACGGAACGACTGCCTGCTACAACGCTAAACGCGCACCCCGCTGGATGTCTTACATGGGCATTTTCTCAAAGTTGGAGCCTGTTGTTATTATTTCTGGGGTGTTCTCTGAGGGGCTGCAGCACAGCACGCTTGTTTGCTTAGGCAACTTGGGGAGGGCAAGCGCCGTTCCTTCACACTAGAGTGCTCTGCACTGCTGCAGGAGACGGAGAGAGGGAGGTAGGGATAGTTTGATAGCCTGCGGATAAAGGACCTTGGCAGCTGAAGTCACAACACGAGTTGCTGCCTGAGATAATGACTGATCCGTGGCAGCGGCGGCCAGGGCTTCGGCCTTTCTACCCGCCGAGGCAGCAAGGGATGTCAATATGGGGAGGTGGCCTGCATGAATTCCGACGTGTTGAATCTGAAAGAAGCATGAATAAAAGGGGTGCTGTGAACTAAATGCAAAAGGAAGCGGGCGAACCAGTTCATCTAGGGTGATATTCCAATTCGAGATTTTGCAGGACTGCCGCAGGGCTTCATGTTCTGGGCAAGTGCTGCTTGTTGGGGCAAGGAATTACTTGGGAATAACATGCAGCGTGTACAGCTTGCACGGCTTTGCTCAAAACACAGAAGAGGGCCGCGGCGTTGTCTTGGTTTCCCTCATGAAACTCTGCCCGCACGAGGACAGAACAAACAGCAGAGATGCCTAGGTTCGATAGAAAGTAGGACGTGTAGAATGTAGCACAGGCCAATTGTTGTGCTTGCACGCGCCCAAGTAGCTAGCGAGCTCACAGGTAGCTGTCTTGACGCAGGAAAGACAGCGAGGCGAGCCGTCCACGAGGAGTAGCAATAGCTCCATGAGGGCTGGTCTGGTAAACCAGCGACAAATTTGCTTTGCTGCCCCCAAAAGGGATCGTTAAGGGCTGCATTTGTCAGGACGAAAGTGATCATGAAAAAACTGACGCACGCTGCAGCCAGGGACCCGGCGCCTCCAGCAGACAAGTGGCCAGTTTTGTCCATGAGATTTCCACAATCCTCATCAGGCTAGCTTCAGTTGACAGTAGTTCTGGGCAAAGGCGAAGGGGCAGAAGTCTGCAACGAGAGGTGTAGGGGGAGGGGGGAGCAGCGGCTTACGAAACATGTCATTGATTTGCTTGACAACATAGTTGGGGAGAACGCCGCCCTCTTTTTGCCCGACGTAAATATTTGGATTTCTACACATTTCAGTACACTCTTCAACAAAACTGGAAAATGCGCTGGCAGCCAGAGGGCTGTTGGGATCCGATTTGAGGGCCCACACCCCTGACGCAACGAGATGATGGAAATATTCAATCTTTATTCCCCATGAGAGCAATGCTATGCGGCAATGCGTGGAAGCCCACCGCGCAAAATATTTCTGACGCTTGCTGATGCGTTGTTCGTGGAGTGCTCAGGAGCAAAGGCATGGAATCCAGCGGGAGTTTCACACTGGAACGAGCGGCTTTTTGCCTCTGTCGCTTGTAGTTGTCAATCGAATACTCACAACACTCATGGGAATAGAGTTGGGTCGCGACGTTACTTTCTCCTTGCCAGATTCGTAGCCTTCCTCATTGGGGAGGGCCGCGGAGAACGATAGTGCATGGGTGTTGGTAGAAGGTGCAGAGCCTCCGCAGGTGAATGAAGTAGAGGAGGGATCTGTAACCGCCATTCCTTTTTCCCCAAACGCTGCCTCTTCAACTGGCACCCATCAAGCACTCATGTGTTGGGGCGTGCTTGCGGTTTTTCGCCTATTTTTCATGGATTACCGTTGATTATAGCTGCTTTTGCGCGGCCAGCATCTTTGCGGCGCCGTTTCCGTTCGTACAACAAACTAATCGCCTCAACCTTCAGAATCTCACAAATACCCTGATGCTAAAATGCACGATTCCCAAACCCGAACACGCAACGGTGCAATGATGTGCGCCCCTCACCGGATCGCCACATGGGCGTTGCAACATCCAGTCATATCGGCTACCGCCACTACCGTTGTATGATTCCACTTTGTCTTCTTTCCATGCAAAAGGCAGCTCTACTGTATTGAGAACGCGCGTTTGTGCATCCCCAGACTGCTGCATGGGCTTCCCTTTTTGACTAACCATCCGCTTGCACTCAGTGGCATTCACAGCTTCAGAAGGTAGATTGGTGACTGCTCTGCAGGTGCCCTTTTCAGGTTTGTGGCGTTCAATTCTTCTCAGCTTTTTCCGGTGTGCTAAGAGCGCCAGAGCGGCAGCTCTGAGAGCCAAATTGGAATTCCGGTTTTCAGTAGATTGAATTACACAATTGCCTGATCTAATATTCCCCTCCATTTATTTTCGCTATATTCTCCTTAAGCCAAAACTATTGTGTGCACACATATGCATAGCTTAATGAGTGGGTATTCGATCTTGAACTGAACTTGCATGTCGGGGCACTACCCATGAATACACCCCGTCCAGCGTCACAACGCCGTACACCCCAACGGTGTTTTACATTAGAAACAATCATGTGCCAGTGCGCTGATCTTGTTCAAATGTATCTGTTTACGTAAAGACAGTAAAATAAGTTACGCAGAAGATGCTGAGCTACAATTTCTTTCACTGGCACGTCCCCCCATTCTCCCCTGCTTTTCTGAATCTGCCATCAAGTTCTAATTGTCTCTTATTATAATCAGTGCACATATGACCACGATATTCATTTACGCGTGATCGTTCTGGCCGATCTAATGTGCGACTCGGTCCATCTGCTGATTTTTTTCACGCAGATCCGGCATTTTGCCCTGAGACAACCTGAGGCTTGCGCACATCGCTACAGGGCCTTCCTGCTCTCCGAGACTAGCTAAAGAATTACATGAAATCATTTTGCTAGCACATGACGTAGCCTGAGCGCTCCAACCTCAAGGTTCACTAGGGGTGACGAGAGCATTCACACCGCTCATTTTATTCGCTAGTGCGCTCAGTGCTCAAACACTCCCTCCTGGCAATCTACCTGCCCTTACCCTACGGTGACATGGTACAGAACTTAAGAGTACAAAACTGAATACCACAGGTAGCAGGAAACACACTTGCACACTTTTTACTACCATATGCCAGGCAGTTGTGCAGACCGGTTGTATTAGCACCTCGCACTACGATCTGCATCGGTAAGTGTAGAACATTTCAAACAGAAAAAACGGCTGTGGATGGATCAATAAGCTTTTAGGTGCCTGCATACAACTTGGCTCTGGGCAGCAGCCTCTTTTTGGCGGTGGTCGAAGAACTTGGTTTCCCTGTAACTATTGCATTGTGTACACTTTCTTCAGGGCAAGCCTAAAGCCACATGCATTCGCTCTAAGAAGTACCAAAGTACATTCATAATACGTTCCTTTGTCCATGAGGTGCCCTAGACTAGGAAGGGAAGCCAAATTCAGCTACTTCGATTGCTTCCCCCAAAGGATGGCTGTCAGAAGAACATGCTGATAAGGCTGCACATGGAAGTGGGGCTCACTGAAAGGGAACAAAGTGCAAGCTGCCTCAGCGTACATACTCGACCATGTTTTTTGTGCTTCCTATTTTCATAGGAGACCAGACCGGTGGCTAGCTCCATCGAAACCGAGGCAGTCATTATCTTTGAAGGGGCAATATTATTCTGCCTGCTGGTATTTTTTACACTTATCTGCCTATTATAATTAGGAATACAAAGGACTGTAGGAGCTAGAGGCTCCAGCGTTTCACGGTACTAGAGGCTTCAGCCCTACCCTCCAGTCCATTTCGATACAGTGGAGTGTAAGCGTCATGCTGTATAAGGGCTTTTGAACCTTGCCTTGTTCCGTTGATTTGTATTGAAAACCAATTTAGTACCGCGTCCATCCAGATACAACTCTCTTTTGACCTCTGAAACCCTAAGAGAAGACTGCAGTGACGGAGTTCATGTTGCCCGGCCCACGGGCAACGCAATGGAATGAGTTCGTTTCCAGGGGCCTTATTCCGTGCCATTTCTGATGCTTACTGCTATTCATGCACCTTACAATCCTTCCATAACAAATTTTCCTCCTTTTGACACAAAAGCCGGACTGCTCACCGCTAGCAGTCTCCCTCGTTGTTCTTGCCATGCTAGATCAGTCTCATTCCATCATGGAGAAAGCCAGCACCGAGACGGAGGGTACAACTACTCAGGTGACTTCAGTTCCGCCTGCCTTATAGTCAAAACGCATTTAAGCACACACACGTGCCCCCGCCGAAACTGTTCACCCTGGACCTTCTGGCCATAGACTCCTACTGTTTGCGCAGGCCACCCAAGAGCCGCTTACTTTAGAAGTACGAGGTTTCTTAGAGGTTTTTGGCGTTCGCGGAGGTCAACCAGGCGAGTCAGGTAGGTGTCGAACAATGGCCTTCAAGGTTTGGTTTGGCCAGTGCACATATTGTGCTTCTGGCAGTGCTGAGGGCTGCAACAGCGAGAAGTCGGGGTTGGTTTGTTGTTATGACTGCATCTGCGCATGCAGGCGCGCGACGGGCGCTCTCTAGGGGCCCTTCGCTAGCCAAAGCGACTGCCCCCAGAGTGGCCAGCCTGCCGCCTACAGCCAAAGCAGCAGCGCCCAGCAAGGCGGGGGAAGCCATCAGGAAAGGTCTGTCAGAGGAACGTCAGACGCCGAAGGAGAAGGCAGCGACTGTTGTTGAGAGGGTCGGCCTGGCTAAAAAGGCAGCTCCGGCCCTCCGTAAGGAGGGAAAGGCAGAAGGTCCAGGCTACACGGCCCGCTTGGGGAGTGTGGCGGAGAAGAAGGCAGCGAGCACAGAGGGAAAGGCAAGTGAGTTTGCTAAACGGTTGGTTCCAAAAGAGGCGCCTCCTAAGGCCATGGAAGACGCTGGGAGTGGTGCTGCTGAGAAGAAGCAAGCGGAGGCGACGCTTCCTCAGCCGAAGGCACCGGCAGGCTTACCCCCGAGCAAGGATGTGCTTGCTGAAAAAAGCGTCTCTGCAGAGAAGCTGGAGGCAGCAGAGGAGGCCGAGAGGCCTCCTCCTGCGAAGAAGACGGTTGTCAAGAAAGCCGTGCCCACCGCTCTCCTGCGCAGGGGAAGTTCGAAGGCAGCAGGAGCAGCGGGGGAAGAAGGGGCAGCAGCAGCAAAGAAGAGCATCGAGGCAACCCCACCCGCCGGCGCCTTGAAGTCTGCAGGCTCTGCGTCTTTGGACCTGCGAAAGGAGGACTCCGTGGGCTCGGAGGCGAAGGCGGAGAAGAAGGAGCCGGAAGGCGGAAGGGGGGTTGTGGCAGAGCGCGAAGCGGAAGCAGGAAAGCAAGCCAAAGCGGAGGGGACGGAGACAGCCGCACTGGAGGCGGCCGAGAGGAAGGGTTCCAAGGAGCTCACCTCCTTCGAAATCGCGATGAAATCCGCTGAGTTGGAGATAGCGAGGGGGGGGTCCTCCGGTGTCTCGCAGGAGCCTGCGGGAGCGAAGGCGACGTCGGTTAGGAGGTCTCCAGGGCCCGCGGTGAAGGCACTGGCGGCTGTGAAGGCGGAGGCAGCAGCTAAGAAGGCCCTTTCGAAGGGGCCCCTTCCTGACAAAGGCGTAGAAGGGCGAGAGGGTGTGGCTCCGGGGGAGAAAGCGGCTGACGAGGACAGACAGGAAGCCAAGAGAGACGTCCCGAAGAAGGCTCCTCCCAAGGCTTCGGTGAAGGCCGTAGTCAAGAAGGCGGCCCCTGCGGCAGCAGCAGCGTCGAAGGAGCGGGCTGGAGATGAGGAGGAGGCGAAGGGGGCAAAGGAGGAGAAGCCGTCGGGTGCTCTTGCGACGAGGGGGATCGTGCCGAAGGCAGTTCGTGCACCTGCTCCGAAGGGGGCAGCCGCCAAGAAGGCTGCCGAAGTCTCCTCCAAAGACTTGGCAAAGGCCGAGGACGAAGCTTCCGAGCTGGTTCTTGCGGAAGGCCAGCTGGAGAAGCAAGAGGCAGAAGAGATCTCAGGAACGCTCTCGGAGACCTCTTCCAAGGCGGCGGCGGCGAAGGGGCCTCTCGAGGTCGAGAGTGCCGCTAAGGGACTGGCCGGTTCGCCTCGCCAGAAGGATTCACAGGAGGGGGGCGAAGGGGCCCCCTCCGCGAAGAAGGGAGCTCCTCCTGCGGGCATTCCGAGGACCCTCGCCAAGGCTGCAGCCAAAGGCACCCCGAAGCCTGCTGCTGCAGCGGCAGCGAAAGGGGGGAAGGAGGAAAGGGAAGCGGCAGGGGGCTCTCCTTCGAAGCCGAGGGCCCCCTTGAGTCGCGTCGCGACGAAAAAGGCAGCGCCGCCCCCTTCTGCTACTGAGGCCGCTGCTGCAGCAGAGGCTTCGAAGGCGCAGAGGCCAAGCGAGGCTTCTCGAGCGGGAGCGGCTCAAGAAGCGGAGGCGATGGCAGAGGCGAAAAGTTCGGAAGCGGGTGTCAGTGAGGTGGCGGAGGGCCTCATGGGTCCAGAGGGGCCGGGGGAAGAGGGGGCGGAGGCAGCCGCTAAGCGGGGGGGGAGTAGTGTGAAGTCTCTTTCGCCGTCAGGGAGGGGATCGCCAGCAAGCGCAAGCCTCGGAAGCGGTCGTAAGCGACCAGAAGGCGTCCCTCCTTTGAGGGGGCTGCCTTCGAGGGATGCTGAAGGCCGACTGGTGCTCCCCAAGAGGACCCCCTCTGTGCCGCAGGAGGCGGTAGAGAAGGCGGCGCTCGAGCGTCAGGCTTCGGCCGCAGAGAGCAGCGAGAAGGAGACAGTGGGCCCCTCAGAAAGCGTCTCTGGCTCTGGAACTGAGCCGCAAAAGAAGCTGAAAAAGCCCAAGGCGAAGCCCAAGACGAAGGGCGTGGTCAAGGTGAAGAAGGCGAAAACCGACGGAGTGGCTGCCCCCAGTAAGGCCGTAAAGTTGAAGAAGGCAGCCACAAAAGCGGTGAAGGGGGAAAAGGGGGAAAAGAAAGAGAAGGCTGAGAAGGCCGAAACGGCGCAGAAGGCAAAGGAGAAAGAAACGGCCGAAAAGGCCTTGGATAAGACCAAGATAACATCTTCCGGCAAGATCTCGGCAACTAAGAAAGAAAAGTCACCACTGGTTCAAACAGAGCAACACGACGCTGCAGTAAGGCCCACAAGGAGCACCCGCCGAAGGGGGGGTGGACCAAGGGGAACAAGGCGGAAAGGGGCCTAAGGGGCGTCTGTACAGTACACCCGCCACGATAGACATGCAGTGGGGGCTGCAGTAGTTTTGTTCTCTGCTGCTGCTGCTATCGCGAAGAGGGGAAGCGTTGTATGTCGTGTGTGGCGAACGTTGTGACTATGCGGGTTGCTGCTGCACTGGCTTCTGTGCCTCGTGGTGTTGCGTGCCTCTTTGCAGGCGCTGAGCAGGAAGGAGTCGTCACCCCCTCTTGGGCTTGCTGTTGATCAGATAAGCAAAGCCTCTGCGGGTGGGGAGGCGGCAGCTGAGAAGGGGGCCGCTGAGCGTTTGGGGGAGACCTCGAAGTCTTCTGCTGTGTCAGTGAGAGGGCTCTTGACTTCCGACGCTACGCACGGCGGCGCCATGGCTACTGAGGGAAAAGTGAGCCAGGGGTTTGCGCAATTCTTCGTGTTGCTTAGTGCCCCCCCCACAAGGCGGGCTTGTAACCTGTGCGCGGAAATAGGTGTGCAGAGGCTTTGCTGGTTTTGGGGGGAGAAGATGCAAGCTGGGGGTGGGTGAGGCGACTCCGGGGATGGCTTGCTGGCGTAGCTGCGCGATGCTGCCGAGACTTAATGTCACGGGCTTTGGGCGTGCTGTGCGTGAGCAGACGAAAGAAAAGAAACCACTGGAGCTGATGCGCTCCCCAAGGAGCCAGGAGTCCAAACAGGATTACCCTCCAAGTCTGCCCCAGAAGGCCGTATCCGGGGAGTTACGCCGAGAAGGCTCCGGTGTAAGTCCGCAAGCAGAAGGCGGGCTAGCCGCCAAACAGCCGGTGTGTGGCGTGGAGGAAGAGATCCTGCAAAAGGGGCTGTCGTTCAAACAGTCCGTCTCCTCACCGCGTGTGGAGGAAAAAGCCTCCGAGGATGCCTCTTCCAACATCATAGCCAAGCGCTTTGCTGCCCTTGGGAGCTTTGGCCCCGCGGACGCTGCAGGGCACCCCACCTTGCAGGAACCGTCGAAGCTCTCATCACTGCCTGCCTTCCCACCCTCACCTCCCCCGGAGGCGCCTTTGGGGGGTAAGATGCAACGCAGCCGAGCCCCCCTAAGTTAGCAGTAGCCGAGTTTCCCTTGCTTCAAAGGATGCAGAGGCGAGAACGCGATGTATGATGCATATGTATATATGTAGCGTGCACAGAGATTGCTCTTATGTGCGTGGGGCT
The DNA here is from genome assembly GCF_002999335.1 of Cyclospora cayetanensis. Lineage (NCBI taxonomy): Eukaryota > Apicomplexa > Conoidasida > Eucoccidiorida > Eimeriidae > Cyclospora > Cyclospora cayetanensis. The sequence goes on along the minus strand of NW_020312091.1, from coordinate 10,408 downwards.
TGGGGGCACAAGCTGGGGAGGTACACCTGCAGCTCATGGAGTTGTCAGAGGCTCCCTGTATGTCTCTATCGGCCGCTCTTGCTCCCGTGGTCCAGTGCTTGTGTGTTGTGTGCTGCTGCTGCGGAGGATCTTCTCTCATCTCTAGATGCAAAGCTTCGCCGGAGGCGCGTCTCTGTAGCCTGCGCATTTGATGCTTTTGCTGCTTTCTCTGTCGCAGTGTCTGCCCTCCCGTCTAAGCTTTTGTCACACGGCAAAGAGGAGGGCACCCAGTTGGCACCTGCGCCTCCTCACACGTGGTTTGAGACTCGCAGTGCAGTGCCAGAGCTTCTTGAGAGGCGGCTTAAGAGCCCGGCGTTGCAGAGTAGATTGGAGCAGCACTCTGCGTATATGCAACAGAAAGGAGTCCCCTGGAGGGCCTCCGACAGGTCCCCGGCGAGACCTTACGGCCAAACTCCTGGCGGCTTCCGCGGCAGCTCGAAGGCTGTTGTCTTCTTTATGGAGTGCTGCGGGGGTGTCCCCTGCTGCGGGGCCCCACAACACTTGCTGTCGGAGGAAAGAAAGCAGGAGCATCGCCTTCAGATCGATGCCAAGAAGCAGTGAGCCAACTCGTCAGCAGCGCTTCAAGGTTTAGGGTTTGCCGTTGTTTTTGGGGTGCGGGGGGAGGGGGGGAGGGCCCTGTAGCTCGCAGTCGAGAGCTTGGCGCACGTGGTGGCAGGACGTGCGGAGTCTCTAGGTTGCGGAAGCTTTGCTCTTTGCCGTTTGCAGTTAGGGCTTGTGTGCTTGTGTCTACTGGCTGGGCGTCCTGCAGCTCTCGCCGTGAGGCGTCGGCGCAGTCTCGTCACTCTACAGAGAAAGCTGACGGGGGAGCTCGACAAGCCTCACAGGAGGTGCCGGAGCGTCCGCTGACACTGGCGGGGGCCCCTTCGCAAGAGACTGCAGTGGGAGGCAAATGGGAGGAATACAACAACTTGGCAGAGGGCTCCCAACAGGAGGGCCTCGCCCAGGGCTACTATGATGAACAGGGCAACTGGGTGGCCCCTGCACCAGGAGGGGCTGCAGGGGGAGGGTACTGGGATGAGAGTGGCAATTGGGTGGGTACGGGAGGTGGCTATTATGGTCAGGAGGGTTACGCGAGCGAGATGGGGGGGTACTACGACGAGCAAGGCAATTGGGTGCAGCAGCAGCAGTATTTCCCTGCGCAGCAGCTAGCTCCGCAGCAGTCTGGCGAAGGTGCTCAAGGATACTACGACGAGCAGGGCAATTGGGTGGCAACCTCTGCGGAGCAGCAGGTGCAGCAAGCGTATGCGGGGTACTACGACGAGCAGGGCAATTGGGTGCAGCAAGGGGAGCAGCAGGCGCAGCAAGCGTATGCGGGGTACTACGACGAGCAGGGCAACTGGGTGGCAACCTCTGCGGAGCAGCAGCAACAGCAGCAGCCACAGCAAGCGTATGCGGGGTACTATGACGAACAGGGCAATTGGGTGCAGCAAGGGGAGCAGCAGGAAGGAGGATATTGGGGTGCAGACGGCAACTGGGTGCAAAACAACGCGCGATTATACAGTGATACAGCAGCACAGTGGGGAGACCAGCAGCAGCAGCAGGAGGCCCAGGGAATGCAGCAGCAGCAGGAGGCCCAGGGGCTGCAGATGTATCAGGGGGAAGCACCCCAGGCTGCTGCAGCATTCTGATGATCCCAGGGATGCGAGCCTCGACTTTGTTCTGAACTCTTCAAAGCTTGCAGAAATAGAAACATCCATGAAACTCCAGTGGCAGCCAGTGATCCCACAGCCTGGTGCTACATAGTACAAGGCTCTCCCTAGGAAAGAGGGGGTGAGGGGCAAGACGGGGGGCATTGCAACGCTGGTGGCAGCAGAAAAGGGAGTGGGCAATGATGCTCCCGATGTTAGGCGCAAAAAGCGTGTTGCGTTTTTGGTACCCAGTTATTACACTTGCTTGGGGCTTCTCCCTCCACAATAATCCCAGCAGCCAAGTATTTCGTTAAGCAGCTCTTTTTCGATCGTTCTTGCACAGCGAAACCTGAATGCAGCGAGCATCTTGACATGTATGAACTGTCGAACGCGTTACGATATTGCTGTCCAAACCTGTTCACCTTGATGTACCCGCACAGATGCATCATTATCTGCATAAACACATATATATGTATACATATTGCACAAAACAAAGAACGTATTATCCGTGTGCACATTGGGCTGCTTGCATGATTCGACAGAAATAAATCTGTATCCGAACTCATTCGAATGTACATTGAAATACCTACAAGTAGTTTTTTTAATATTCGGGAGAGTATTTAAAGACGTAGGCATGTGATCACTAGCTGGCACACGGCAGTCCGGTAGGGTACAGATACAGCATTTGTGTATATACGAATATGGATATATACATATATATATATATATATATATATATATATATATATAGAGAGAGAGAGAGAGAGAGAGAGAGAGAGAGCGGGAGTAGCAGAGCGGGAGGTACTTAGTTTCTTCAACTGCGGTGTGAGTGCTAAAGCCCAAAAGCACAAATACGTATTTATGGGAGAGTGAGGGATTCCCTGAGCACAGCTCCGTGCAAGTGTGTATACAGAATATCCATGCACCAGTATCAGTATAAACGCATACAGTGCATATGACTGCACTTTTAACCTTGTTAGGGCTCCTCTCTGCGATTTTTGTTTTTGCTCGAAGTTGCTAAAGCGGTATGTGAATTCTAGCTTCAATCTAAGGCAGGAAAAAAGACAAGGCCACCACCATTTTACTAGATAATGCATGCCACCCAGATCCACGGGCCAGAGCACCAGGTGTCTGCATTCTTCCCTTCCTCCCCCTCACCTACCCCCTGAAGATTCTCTTCCCCCAAAGGGCTGCATTCAGAAGTCAGAAGAATGTATCCCTCAAAAACGCTGTCCCACGCACTTGGTGTTCATAAACCATTAAGCTTTACGGGGAGCGCTCCGCCTGAGGTTTCTGCAGGCAGATACGTAACACTGGGCTCTATACAAACTTTTCCGGTTATTGAGCATCCTTTTAGACAAGCTCCCTTCTTCCCTTGCCCGTTTTTTAGGGTTTCGAGATGGGGTGATAGGGACAGCTAAGGCGTGCTGTGATGCACCCTCTGAGCACTCCAAGCATTCACGACTAGTTGCATACAGCTTCTCGCGCTCTCACATACGCCTTGCTAGAGCAAGGCAGCCCTACTGCCCAATATATAAGATGCACTAACAGTCAAGTGACATTATTAGTTCACTAGTATTTGTTAATCAGTGTAACTAGAAAGTATTGGAGAGCAGCACAGGGAGTTGCATTCAGGGGTATTGTGGATACATGGCCTGGCAAAGACCGAGGTCTGCATGCCGGGGAACCAAAGTTCGAGAGAGTTTAGAAACGGAGCTTCAGGAAAGTGGCGTTGGAGTTGCTGGCTACGACGGATGATTAAAGGCGAGCAAAGCTGCCCATCAGAGGGTGCTAGGAGAAGCGGTGAGCAAAAGGCATACCGAGCAGTTATAGTCAGCCTTTCAGTAGAAAAACAAAACTAAAGCAGCAGGCATTGCTGTAAGGGGGAATGGCTGGACCTGAGACTAGTGCTCTGAAAGTTTGGCACACAGAATAACGTTCGCGGGTTCTACGGTGCCGGCAGGGTGGGTGGGGGTTGGATTACGCCTTTCGAGGCCTCGAAAAGGACTTCTAAGTATCCTCGGAAGCCCTGGATTTGTTTACATGTACATTGCTTGGCAAATTGCAATGAGAAGTTATATAAAGTCGAAGCAGACCGCTGGGAGCTTGCGCACCTCACTCCCCGCATCCCGTGTGCTCCTTTGCCTTTTTTCATGGCAATCCAGTATAAATACGAGCACCAAATGGTTTTGCTGCTAAAGAAAGCACACACATGTGCTCGCCTCGTTTCATCTCGAAGGTGCACACTTGCTCTGGTCCGCTGGTGGACAGTCATCGGGCTGCATCGAATCGGCAACCGAATGCTAGAGATGAATCGGCGAGTGCTGCGGCGAACTTGCGGGCATTGTGACCGAGCGGCAGTAGAAAACGTGTTAAAAGACTCATGATACCAGGAAGAGACATGTGTTTAGGTAATCATTCAGTGAAGGAGACTTATTCCTCCCTCCCTGCCCCTCTTCGTCATGCTCTTGCCCGCATGTGCAACAAGCCTTGGGCTCTACAGCAGCACATGTGTCCCACGTGGCTCGCCACTTCTTCTCTTACCAATGCCCTAGCTCCTTCTTCATGATGTCTGTAGCCGTGTGTTCAGTAACCTCAAAGCCCTAGGCTGAGGAGGGATAGGCGGATGAAGGCAGCGTCTGCTGAGGCGAGTTCCCTAGAGGCCCTTGGGAGTGCTGCGATGGAGGAGCCGTTTAAGGAGTTTCAGGAAGAGTTGAAGGTGTCGGAAACCAGCGGAGAAGTACACATCGCGTCTGAAGGCCCTTCCCAGAGAGCTGTAAGCACTTTCTGGTGCCTGGGGTGTTCTATCCTTGAATCGCTTTCTCATTCAGATGCGTTGTTCGGTGTGCCTTCTCAGACTTCCAACAACGCAGAAGACCAGCGCCGGCCCTCTCTCAAAGGGAACCGCAGAAGCAGCTCCTATCCACGAAGGGCAGTCACCTTCAGGGAGACAGTTCGCGTTGCGGAAGTGCCTAAAGTCAAGACGCACCGCATCCCTGCAATCCCCCTGACTTGCGAAGTCACAAGTATTCCACAGCAGCAGCAAGAAGAGCAGCAACAGGGGGCGCACTGCTGCTGCCAGCCTTCCGACCATGAGCTGCAGTCGCCGCCAACTTGGACACCCTTGCCCTATTAAGCCCCATCTTCACGAGGAGCAGGTGTGTTGCGGCTCTCTAGTTCCCCGCAATGGCAAGCAGCGGCGTCGAGAGGGTGCTTTGCCTGCACCGTCTCGCCAAGCCTCGTGGAAAGCTCCTCCTAAACTGCCCCTTCCTGGACTGCTGGATTCCGCCAAGTCTGCTTGACCTTGCGTCTTCGACTGCTTTTGCCGGTACTCCCTGCATGCTGAGCAAAACGCTACAGAGCCAAGGGTAGGAGCGCAGGATGCTTACGGCAAGAAGGCTTAGTCATTGACCCTCCACCTGCCAGGGCCCCCTCTTGGCTGGGGTTGTTCCTGTCTTCGGCGCTGTGCTACAAAAGACAGCTTGTGGTGTCAACGGAAATTGTCGAAGAAGCGGCTATTCGAAGCAAGAGGAAAATCTATGCCGGATTTTGGGGCAGACACGCCTGGCGCTCGGTAAAGCGCTCTCTAGAAGACAGCCTAGCCGCCCTAAAAGTCTAATGCCGCGTAACACATGCATGCTGAAGCCACCTACACGTTGCACTATTACGGGGCCCTCTGTTGGCGCACTAGGGTTCAGGCAGCGACTTCTCCCAAGCTCGCGATTTGCTGGAAGCTCTGAAAATATCCTAAACTGGAGGCTGCCCGTTTCTGAGGGGCACGCACCGCAGCAGCAAGGGAGCGAGGAGCTAACTACCTCATGCACTGAGCAATACGTAGAAGGGGCCTATCAGCGAGCAGCATTCCGAGGAAGGAGGAGCGCCAGTCACAGCGAGAAAGTGGAAATGAATATTAAAGGGAAAGCCACGCGCGGTGGAAAGAAGCTCCGCAGTACCAAGAAGCCGAGGGGTCCTGAGACCACGCACTTGATACGGCGAAGACACGGGCACCCTTTCTGCTTTTCTCAGTGCCTCATGTCATCCTCTGCTGCCCTGTTGTCTGACTGAAACGGGTGAAGCTGGATGATTCGTGCAACCCCTTCAGACCAGAGAAGCCGCCGACGGTTCGTCCGTCGGCGGGGGCCCCGCCGCCCCCGGAGGGGCCCCCCCCCCCCGTGCGCGACCGCTTTTTCGTCGGACTTGCGCGGGCTCCAGCGCCTCCTTTTCTTCTGGAGCACTCCTTTCGATAGAGGGGCCCCTAGTGGCTGAGTCTGGATGAGGGGTGAGAGACGGGGAGACAGAGAAAACGAGGTTCGGCAGACCTTCCTCGTCGCGGTTTTCCCCGCTAGGCAAAAAGCCTCTAGGGCCCTCGAGAGCGCTGCTGCGGGCAGCCTCTGAACTTGTCATTTCTTCTGAAACTCCTGCGCCTCCGCCTCCTCCTCGCCGCTGCTTTGAGCGCCCTTGTTCAGTGTCATCCTCCGCAGGAGCGGCGCCAGCAGGGGCCCCCGGGGTGGTCGTCAGTGCCTTCCTGTGCTCAGCTTCCCCCGCGACGTTGCCACGCCGCTGCAGCATCGGAAGAAATTCGGAGACTCGTCTCTTGAGCGCGAGACGAGACGATCCGCCTGCAGTGGTAGAGGCCCCTCCAGCCCCCTCCCGCTTCCGCTTGCTGCCTCTAGACGACGCTCCTGCGAAGCCAGGGGCCCCCGAAGGGCCTCGTCCTACGGAGGGAGAGAGCGAGCGCAAAGTGCTGCTAGGGGCCCCCCCTTCTGCCGCTGCGTCCTCTTCGTGCCTCGTGCTGCGGCTCGCGGGGGCCCTCCCACTCCTGCGCGTCGCTTCCGAATCGTTCTTTACGCGCTTGGGGGCCCCTAAAACACCGCCTCCCAAACCTGAGAGCGCTGCAGAGCGACTCCCAGAGGCAACTGCGGCGTCATCCTGACGCTTTAAGCCCCTCGCTGCTGATGCGCGTTGCTGCTGCTTTTTCTGCGACGGCTGCGGCTGCTGCTGCTGGTGTTGGCATGGCTGCAGTCGACGGAAACGCTGGTGCTGGTGGCTGCACTGCTGTTGCTGCTGCAACTGCTGCGCGCATAGGACGCGGCAGTCCGCAAGGGCCTCTCTGACGAGGCCCCTAAGGGCGTCTGGTGTCTGCAGCTCTGAGTCGTTCACCGCGTCGGCGCTTTCGATGTTTCGCGAGACTTTGGGAGGGGCATAAAGCCTCTCAAAATCCCACAGGAGGGACGGTCCCAGAGCCTCGTTTTCTTCCTCCAGCGCGAGCAGGAGCCGTCTCTCCTGCGTCTCTCTCTGCAGCAGGGTGATGTGCGGAGACAGGTCGACGCGCCAGCCGCCGACGCACTCCACCCACTCCTTGGACCGGGTGAGCGGGGGAGGGGCCCCCCTGTGCGCCGACCGCCCCCCCTCGCCAGGAGCTTCTTCGTCCTCGCGACGACGCTGCGCGAGGAGGGGGGAGGCAGAGGAGGAGGAGACTCCGAAAGAAGGCCCCCTCGCGCTTCCTGCTGCGCAGTACGAAGGGGGCGGCGTCCAGCCCTCGCGCAGCCACGGGAGGAGCACTGCGCTGAGTTTTCCGGGCGGAAGAGGCCCCTCACTGGGGTGATGCAGCAGGCAGGGGAGAGCGACTGGCGGAGGGCTGAGGAGGCCGATCGAAGCCGCTCTGGAGGCTTCCGAGGCTCCTTCCAAGCGGCGCAGGGGGCCCCCCCAGACAGCCGCCAGGGGCAGGTGCGGCTCCCTACGCCACTGCTCCCTCCGAAGGGCCCACCGCCCCTCCAGAAGGGCCCCCCAGTCGATTTCCGGTTGCAACAAGCGCGCGATGGGGAGGCAGCGGGGCAGCTTGAAGAGACAGCGGCTGGATAGGGCGACATACACCAAGCAGAAAGGCGGGCAGTCTCGCCACTCCCGCGCGGAGCTCCTCGTTTTTGTATCCGACGCGGCTTCGGCTGCAGCGGCAGCTGCAGCGGCAGGAGTCGCTGCACGTGCAGCGGCAGCGTCGCCGCCTCCCTTCCCTTCCCGCTCCCCCCTTGCCTCGGATTCCGACGCTGCTCCCGAGAACGAGACGGTGTGCGCGCCTGAGAGTGGTGGATCTCCGTCTCTTCGCCGCTTGCCGAGCGCCGCTGCCGCTCCTCCCTCCCCCCTGCCTGCTTGGCTCCAAGAAGGCAGCAGCGCTCTGGGGACTGCCCACAGAAAGTCTGCCGCCTGCCGACTCACGGAAGACAGCGAAGAGGAGCCGGAGGGGAAGTGCGCGTGGAGATCGTACTGCAACTTGTACGCGGGAAAACGCAGCAGCGAAGCCACCGACACCACTCGCGACTTCCGGAAGGAAATGATGTACAGCTGCACGCAGAGCAGCAGCAGACGCAGAGCACGGCCCTTCCAGAAGAGCTGGAGACGCGCAGCAGAGCAAGACGGAAAGAAGAAGCGAAGAAGGAGGGGAGGGGGGTTCAAGCGGCCCCTCGACTCAAACACAGGCACGTGCATAATATGCACACACCATGCACACATGCAGCCTCACGGCGTCTCACCTGCACATGCGTGATTTCCTTGGCAGCCCAGCAGCCATCGTAGCATCGAGGGGGCACTTGTCGGTTTGGTGCGGGCGGAGTTGCTGCTGCCGCTGCTGCAAAGGGGGGGAGGCTGCTCCCCTCCGTCGTCTTCCTCCCGGAGGGAGGGGCAGGCAAGCCCTTCTTGGCGAGCAGTGCAGCCGGTGCATGCGCGTCGAGGAGACTCACGGGGGTTGTCGCTGCAGGCGGCTTGCCGGCGAGGACGCCTCGCTCGCCTTCGTCCTCGCTGTTGCTGCCGCTGCCGTTACTCAGCTCCCTGCCCCCCCCCCCGGAAGGCGGCGAGGCTTCACTGAACGCGCGATGCACTACCACATCCTTCAGCAAGCATGCAGGCAGCTGCTGCTGCTGCGACTGGCAACGAAGGCCTAAGGCGGCTACCGAGACGCACAGACATGCGCCAGGGTACAAATCGCGCTGGGGGTGTACGGGGGGGGGAGGGGCCCCCCCCCCGCTCTCGGAGGAAGAAGGGGGGCCCCCCCCGCTTTCCCCCTCCCTCCCTCCCCCTAGGGATCGAGGTCTGAGACGCCAGCACTGCGTTGCTGGAGACGAAAGGGGGATTTGAGGCGCGCAGAAATTTCGCACGGGGTACGGCTGCGCCTCCTGCAGCAGAGAAACGTGGGAGAGACACAAACGCGCGTCGCGAACATCGCGATTGCCTTCCTCCTTCCCTCTTTCTTCCCGCTTGGCGCCGCTTGCTGCGTCGCGACGCGACGCGCAGCCAGCAGCAACACTCACCTTGAAGGCTGGTCTGCCCGTGAGCGTCTCGGCGGTGATAGGCTTCTTCTTGGAAGTCTTGGATTTCTTCTCCCTCGTTCCCTGGGGAGCGGCAAAGTCGCCTTCTGCTGAGCCTCCCGCTGCCTCCAACTTCTTCGCCGTCATCCCCTGCGTTTCTGCAGCCGCTGCTGCTGCTGCTGCCTCCCCCTCGGGAGCAGAGGGGCCGTTCTGCGGCTGCTCAGCGCCTTCGGCAGCCGCTTTCTCCGCGAGCTGGTGTCTGCTGCTGCTGCTGCTGCTGCTGCTGTTGTTGCTGGCACTCTTCACGCTCGGCCCAGCAATGCGGCAGAGGAGCACGCCATCTTGCAAGCCAGTCACCTCCGCATCGAGCCACCAAATGCAGTTTCTCGGCCCCAGGAGTAGAGACACCTGAATGGGGAGTCCTACGAGGGGCAGGCGCATGCAATAGAGAGCCGAGCATGCGTCGATAATAACTGGAAGACTGACAAGGGCAAGCCACGCTTGAGAAGAGCTGCCTCGAACTTCCCTGACCGCCTCTCCCTTTGCTTCCCTCCCCAAAAGAGGCTGTAAGCCCTAGTACCACTCGCCGAATAGCCCCCTCCCCTCCCCTCCTGTTCCCTCTCTCTCTTCCCTCCTTTTCTCTACGCAAAGATGGGAGAAAAACGAGCACCAAGAAACTGCGCGACTGCAGGCTACGCTTGCTTACCCACGTGCAGACGCTGAGGCAGAACCTGCGGATCTGGCCAAAACATTTGAGCTGCCGAGAAAGGAAATTCTTCGAATTGGAGTGTCACTTCATTCGCCGCGACTGCCTTCTTGGCGCCGCATCCTGCCGCAGAAACTGCGGCAGGTGCAGGCGTGGGAGTAGCGGCTGTTTCTGAGGGGGGAGATTTCGTCTCCGCCGCAAAGGGTGATGATAGTGCTCCCCCTCCAGCGTTCGTTGAGCCTCCTACCGTCGCTACAGCGCCTGTCGAGGCTTCGCTACGGCTGCACGGAAGCGCCGCGCTCTGTGGATTCCTACTGCCTGAAGGAGGAAGGCTTCCGCCCCCCCCCCCTCCTACTTGCGGAGTCTGCCTTTCAACCTCGACAGCTATCGACACGTTGCGCTGCTGCAGACACCACCTGAAACGGAGGGGGGACCAGCGCGAACACACAGCAACCCCAATACAAAAAACACCCTAAATCCATAACTGCCGTCAGACAAAAACAACTCTCTGTCTGTCTGTCTGTCTGTCTGTCTCTCTATCTGTCTCTCTCTGTCTCTCTCTCTGTCTGTCTGTCTGTCTCTCTCTCTGTCTCTCTCTCTCTCTCTCTCTCTCTCTCTCTCTCTCTCTCTCTCTCTCTCTCTCTCTCTCTCTCTCTCTCTCTCTCTCTCTCTCTCTCTCTCTCTCTCTCTCTCTCTCTCTCTCTCTCTCTCTCTCT
>NW_020312090.1:0-104967 GCF_002999335.1 Cyclospora cayetanensis | reverse complement strand
AAGGTCGTCGACTCTAATTAGGTGTGCGTTATGAACGACACATAGCCTACGCACTCGCATATAAACCAGAGGCAGGGACAAGGGGCGAGTGAGGGCAGAGAACGGAAAGGAGAAAGAGAGAGAGAGAGAGAGAGGGAGAGAGAGAGCAAGAAAGGGGGAATGGCGGAGGTGAGGCAGGGAGGAGGAGTCCTCTTATGAATGCTCACCGATTTGCTGTTTTGCCCTTTTGTTTCTCTTTTTCTCCGCTTCCACCTTTTCCTAGCCGCTGCTTTTAAAGGGTTTTTCCCGGGTACATACGCGCGTAACACGCAACTGCTGCCGCTGTCTGCTGCAGCTCCCCTGTCGTCGATTGCCTCGCGGTATGCGCGTCTTCGCGAACTCAGAAGTCAGGAAACGTGCATTCGGCGGGGTGCCTTGGTGCCTTTAGAGCTGATTGATCCTCAAGGAAGGCCGCTGCTGGCGTTGTACAATCGGCAGCAGCAGCGTCGCAGCAAGAAGGGCAGTAGCAGCACTCGAACGCACCAGCAAAAGCAGCTGCGGCACAGCTCCAACCGGTACAGAAAAGGATTCAATGCCGCAGAAACAACGCAACTCACGGCAGGCGCGGGCAGCAGTAGTAGTGCTGCTCCTGCTGCCACTACTACTGCTGCTGCTGCTCCCGCTGCTGCTGCTGCGCTCTCACCTGTTGCTGTTGCGGACTCACAAAGCGTCAGTCGACGTCCAGGCAGCCTTCTCACCGTCTTAGGATCAGCCCTTCGTTCGCGCCGCCGGCGGAGTCAGCAGCAGCGTCGTCGTCGCAGCAGCACCAGCAGCAGCAGCAGCAGCAGCAGCAGCAAAAGCAGCCCGAACGGTGTCAGCGAGCGCCGGAGCGTGCAGACGGCTGTCTCTGTATGCGGCAGTGTTCGCAGCAGCTCGGATTGGAATTCTTGCAGCAGCAGCAGCAACACAGAGGCGGAGGAGCTGCAGCAGCAGCAGCAAGGCACGCCTGACGGCCCCGTCGTGGCGTTTGCCAGAATCGACAGAGACGAGCTGCTGGATCAAGCCTCCTTCCTTGCAAGCAAGGTTTTTACTTCCAAGCAGCAGCAGCAGCAGCAGCAGGACGTGCTGCTGCTGCTGCCTCAGAAGCCTCCCCAGCAGCTCGTGCCGCCAGAAAGGCACCAACGGGAAGCGCTTATTCTGCAGGGGCGCCATGTGCTGTGTCTCTTCGTGTTGAACTTTACCTCTCAGACGATTTCCGATAAGCGCCTGCTGCTGCATCCCCTCGTACCCTTCTTCCAGCGTCTGCCCCTCCCAGAAAAGTACGACCTCCCGTCGTGAGGCCTTTTTTTCGTGCGTGCATGCACGAATCGGCAAGACTCGCCTCTCCCATGCACATGCGCTGCTGGTGCCACTGCAGGCGCTTCGCACTGCGCTACTGCGACCTCATGGGGTGCACGTGCTCTCGTTTTTACGGCACCTTTGCCTCCAACTTTTTGCTGCGGAAGAACGAGGCCTCTCCAGCGTGTTGCGGCTGCGCTTTCTGCGGCAGCAGGAGCAGCAGCAGCAGCGGCAGCAGCAGCGTTGCCGCCCCCTTCGGCTCTGACGAGTGGAGAGTGGACGGCAACATTCTGTCGAATCTTGTGTCGTTGCAGGAGCTGCTAGAGCAGCCGCTGCCACTGCCTCCGCTGCCTCCCTTCTCCTCCTTTTGCAGAGCTTTTCGGCTGCTGCCGATGGTAGACATGCGACCTCCGTTGCATCTCTCGCTTTCTGTGGGTCTGTCGCTCCCACCGGAGGAGCAGGCTGCGGGAGGAGTGGCTCTTGCTGCTCTGCATGCGGCGCAGAGCTTTCGACGTCGCGTGTCAGAGGCCTTTGCCGCTGCATGCACCGTGCAGGTGCAGCTATCGGAAGGCAGACCTCCTTCCTTCTTGACGCTGCTCTCTGCAGCAGCAGACTCTGAGGCGACTGCAGCTGCCCGTCTCTCGAGGAACCCCTCTGCGCCTGCCCTCGCTGTCGGCAGCTTCTCGGCAGCAGGCGACAGCAGCGCAGCCTATCCCGCGCTCGCGCCAACGACTCCCCCCGATTCTCCCAGGCACAGCAAGAGGCCAGAAGAGACACCCTCGAACTCGGAATCCCTCGAGTTTTCGCGAAGCGACAAAACGGCAGACTCGGGAGCGGCCAGAGACACTGCGCAGGAGGAGAAGGGGGACGAGACTTTCGCCGCTCCCGCCGCTCCCGAGTGCCTCTTATGCATGCCGCCTCTCTACGCTTCGCTCTTCTGCGGGTCCCTGCTCCGCCTCGAAGTGCTGCTGCGGCGCATGCGGCACCAAGCCCCTTCCCTCCCCGTCTTCGCTTTCGCGGGAAGCCTCTCATTGGGCAGCGACGGCAGCCAAAACTGCCTCTCGGCAACGGCACTAGGCTTAGAGACCGTCGAAGACTCTGGCGCTTTCCGAAAGGCCTTCACCCGTCCACGAAAGCCTCACGGAAATCTCATTCTTGAGCTCCTGCATCGCGCAGCTGCGCCTCTGCAAGAGCAGCAGCGGGAGGAACGGACCTTAAGAGAGTGCTTCGCGCTCGACAATCTTGCGGATCTGCTAGAGCTTCTCAGCTACGCTCTTGATTACCGAGCCCGCCTGCTGCAGCACCAGGCAGCAGCGGCAGCAGCGAGGCAGCAGCAGCAGCACCAGCAGCACCAGCAGCACCAGCACCAGCAGCACCAGCAGCACCAGCACCAGCAGCAGCAGCACCCCTACCACTACTACCCCCAGCAGCAGCATCACTACCACTACTACCCCCCGCAGCAGCAGCATCACTACCATCAGCAAATGCAGCTTCAACTCAACGATTGGCAAGGCAAGCAACAGCCTCTGCGAGGTCGTGGCAGTCCAAGGAGCAACGGACCCCAGGCACCATCCGCATCAGAAAGAGACGCTGAAATCTGCTTTTTCTCTTCTCTCGACAATGCTGAACTCGTCACAGAAGATCCTCGCAGTGATTTCGACAGCTGGCCATGGGCAGCCTGCAGAAACTCCCAAGAATGGATGCTGCAGCAGCGTCAACAGCAGATCGCCGAAGAAGAGCACCAGGAAGCGGGACCTCTGCTCGCAAGGAACAAGCTCTCCTTGTTCGATATTTGCGTTGAATCCAAGCTGTTCGCAAAAGACGGGATGCTCGGTGAGACAGGATATACGCAGCCTCGCGAGTGCTCTCACAGCGTATAGCAAACACGCCGCTCACCACTCACCCCACGCAGCAGCTTTCTGAGGGCTATGATAGTGCGCGCCTGTTTGCAAGCGAACGCTCCAGACGGTGCCGTGAAAAAAGGCTGCCGACAACTGGCTGTCTTTAAAACGAAACGCTCCGAGTGCTTGCACCCAAAAGCCGCCTGCGCGTGTTGCAGGGTCCATGACAGAGTTTGGGGTATCCATCTGTATGTATATTTATGTATGTGTGTGCTTATGAGCCTAAGTGTATATGTGTTTATATATTGTGTTTGCTTCTATGTGAATACATAAATATATATGTGCTTTTGTGTATGTATGTGTATATGTATGTATGTATGTGTATGTGCATGTATGTGCATGTATGCGTGTGTGCTCGCTTGTGGCTTTTAGCATGCTCATTCTTTGCGCGTCTTCGGAGATTAATTGAGGGTGAAAGCGTTCCAGTAGGTTCCGCAGCTCCCACCGGAGGTCTTGTGCTTGCAAACGAGGTAAGGCTCAGGGCTTTTGGTTAATAGAGAACGGCTGCAACATGCGCTGGAACGGCAGCTGTCCAAACACCTGGTCGTTTAAGTTGCCTGTATGTTTCGCATTAAGTTGCCTGTGTTTTGCATGAAGTCGCCTGTTTTTTTCGCGTTGGATTGCCTGTCTTTCGCGTTAAGTTGCTTGTGTTTTGCGTTAGGTTGCCTGTCTTTCGCACTAAGTTGCCTATATGTTTCGCATTGGAGTGCCTATATGTTTCGCATTAAGTTGCCTGTTTTTTGCATTAATTTGCCTGTCTTTCGCATTGGATTGCCTGTTTTTCGCATTGAATTGCCTGTTTTTCGCAATAAGTTGCCTGTGTTTTGCATTAATTTTCCTGTCTTTCGCATTGGATTGCCTGTCTTCCGCATTAATTTTCCTGTCTTCCGCATTGGATTGACTGTCTTTCGCATTGGATTGCCTGTTTTTCGCATTGGATTGCCTGTTTTCGCATTATTTTCCTGTCTTTCGCATTGGATTGCCTGTCTTTCGCATTAAGGTGCCTGTCTTTCGCATTAGGTTGCCAATGTGTTTCGCATTAAGTTGGCTATATGTTTTGCATTAAGTTGCCTGTATGTTTCGCATTGAGTTGCCTGTCTTTTGCATTAAGTTGCCTATATGTTTCGCATTGGAGTGCCTCTGCGTTCTGCATGTTTTTAGTTTTCGATTATTAGCAGAAACGAGGGTGTCCCTTGATGATCAGAGGCCGTTATCTCATGAATTAGTGTCGGATTTTTGAGGCGGTGTACGGCTCAGGTTCTGAGGAGTAATACGCTATCGCCGCTCGTATTTGTAGCTCCTGAACTTGGGAAGTGGTCAACGGTGGGAGGACTTGGGGTGATGGTAGACGAGCTCTCCACTACTCTTGCGACAGTACGTCTCGCACTGATCTCCGGATAGAAAGCATGTTTCTGAGATCTGTCGTGGCAGGCTGTAGCAGCCTCCCCCGCGCGGCATGGGACTAGGGGAAGTTTTAGGGTGTCTTCTATTGCAGTGTGGCTTCTGGGGGATCCCTCATGATGAGTGCGCTGTTTTGGAGCATCATCTTCATGACGATTTATCCATCCTCAGGAGTTCGGCCAGGAGGTGATCGTCATTTCTCCCTACTATGAAAGGAATAGGCAAGACCTTCTCAGAATCTTAAGCCTCGAACCTTATGGCAGCCTGCAGTGTGCGCTTCCTCGTTGAGAGGCTGTTGCGCGAAGGCTGAGACCGTTCACACGATCCAGAGGCATGTGCATGATGTGTCATCAGGCGGGGAGAAAGAGGCTATCTGGAGAAGGACGGCATTTCGCATGCCTTCAACGTTGAGGTCCACGTTGGCGGAGAGTTCATCAAGCTGGGTAAACCTTCGTGAAACCTTGGGGAGAATTGCACCAAAGCTTAACCCTGTTCCTTACAACAACGCCATAATAAGTCTGAAAGCGCCATAATGCTCCCTGTATCGACAGACGCTGCCGCTATCCTGTGTGCAGCCTGTGCGGCCTAGCTGCTGGGTTTGTGGGGCAAAAGCAGTGCTATATCTATTGATATATTTTGATACAGATATGTATAATATATATATACATATATGTCTCTATGTTTTGCGCTACAGGCATCCACCGTGGCTGCGTAGTGAAAAAGGTGCAGCTGTATTTTATCCACCACGCGTCTATTTTCCCACAGCCATACCCGGAGTTCTACGGAGTTGACGCCATCAGGTCCAAACTGCACACCACAAGTTCGCGGCTGCCTCTATGCTTCAAGCGGCGAGAAACGGGGTAGAAAGTGACCATTGGAAAGGGAACCAAGGCTTGTGAAAGATTCTTGAAATCCTTTTTTTGTGGCCTCAGAATGCTCGTGACTTTTGCGAAGGGCGCTCTCGAACTTCTCTGCCACGAACGCATCATCCCGCAAGTTCGTCCTTATTTTCCGGATGTTTTAAAGTCATCATAGGGCTGAAGAATTCTTTAAAATATGTGCCGCAGAGTCTTTTTTTATATTTGTTAGTCGGGAGCCTCAGCGCACTCTGCCCCGCGGCACAGGCGTTCGTGGCGTTCAGAAGGCACTCTATCTCCTTTTTTCCGGGATTTAAGCCGCTAAAGTAATGATATATATATATATATGCATGCATGCATATATGTATACACAAATGCATGTACGGAAGTACTTGAATATGTATGTGGGCCTGTAAATAAAAGTGCATGCAAGTATGTATAAGGGCATGTAGGCAGGGGTGTATGTACATATATATGTGCTTATGTGTCAGTTGATAGTAACCAACGACTGGCCAACTTCCCTGATACCAGCATATGCCAAGAATGGATTCTTTGGCAGTACCTTTGAAAATACAACTTTCTTCCACATCATTCACAACCTGGACCCCAACTACGAAGGTAGGCTAATCTTTTTGATCGAGAGAGCTAGCTGGGGAGCAGCCCAACCTTCCTCTCCTCGAGCAGTTGAGTCAGAAAAATCTTTAGTTTCCTGAGGCTAGCCAGCCCTCCCTCGCGCTTTTCAGCGCGAGCCGAGGCTACAGGACTGGACAGCTCGACGCAGAGATCTCAGTGTTTGCAGAATTTCCAGTCGAAGGTTCCTCTTTCCCCGGCGCTTTCGCATCTGCGGGAAGCTGTGCAGGGGTGTACAAGGGGAATTCAGGGGCGATTTTCCAGCTGTATTGTTGCACTTGTAGGGAGGATATACATGAACAAGAGAGAAGACGTCCACTGGCTCCATCAGCTACCCACAGAGCTACTCGTCGATCCCCTTTGGCATAATCACGTTGTAAACCCCTCGAGGTAGAATCTGGCCCTTTTCCTCATGCGCCTTTTTCTTGAGTATTTCGCTGCGTGTCTGCTTTCTGTCTTTGTTGTACTTCTCTGCATTTCTTCAGTATTTTGCTGCGTGTCTGTTTTCTGTCTTTGTTGTCCTTCTCTGCATTTCTTCAGTATTTTGCTGCGTGTCTGCTTTCTGTCTTTGTTGTACTTCTCTGCATTTCTTCAGTATTTCGCTGCGTGTCTGCTTTCTGTCTTTGTTGTACTTCTCTGCATTTCTTCAGTATTTTGCTGCGTGTCTGTTTTCTGTCTTTGTTGTGCTTCTCTGCATTTCTTCAGTATTTTGCTGCGTGTCTGTTTTCTGTCTTTGTTGTGCTTCTCTGCATTTCTTCAGTATTTCGCTGCGTGTCTGTTTTCTGTCTTTGTTGTCCTTCTCTGCGTTTCTTTTATGTTTCTCTGCGTGCCTTTTGCCTTCTGCCTTCGCGCTTATCGAGCCTCTTCTGCAGTGCCTCGTCACTCGTTGCAAGACATAGCGTCTCTTAGGCCATGAGGGTGTCTGAGCATCACTGACCATGTGTGTGAGCGGTATTTCTGCCGCAGATGCGTCTTGCTGCAGTGCGATACGTGGGGCACTGTGTCTCCTTCGTACCGTTCCGAGCTTCTACAAGAAGGCGAGGGCAGAGCTCAAAACTCCCCCTTGGCTCCTCTTCTTCGCAGGCACTCGAATCCCTTCGCCGTGCCCAATGGCATCCCCATTCAGGTTTGCCCACCAAAAAGCCTTAGCCGCTAGAATCCTTTTTTCAGAAGAAACGCAGCAGCACTTGCAGCGTTCTGCTTCCGCTATTGGTGCAAGAAAAGCCGCCGCGCGTCCTCAGCCGCATCAGGCTACGTCTGCTTGTGTTTGCATGCAGCGCCGGCTGGATGCGATTGCTGCTCTGGGATTTAAGGATCACTATGAGGCCAAGGCAGCGCTCCAGCGCGAGTACTTTGGAATGCAGCACGGGGATGACTCGATCCCTATCTTTGCGTTTATTGGCAGAATCACGCAACAGAAGGGTGGGCACTAACGGTGCATTGCATGCTGCTGCTGCTGCTGTTGCCGACGCACAGCCCTTTCCGTCAGATGTGTGATTTTTGGGGCTTTAATCGACGAAACTGGCCCTTCCTTGGGCACTGCGTGCTGCATTTTTGTATAATTGGCATGCGCTGCTGCTGTGCTACATGAACAGCATGCGCAGCTGCTGTCTTGTAGCTGCTGTCAGAGAGGCCTTCTCGCGTGCAGGCGTATACCACCTCTCGACGTTTGGTGCTGGGCTGCTATGAGGGGGGAGGACATGCTTCTCAACGCGCTCGCCTGCTGCTGCTGCTGCTGCACTGTCTGTACACAGGTGTGCACTTGATTCTGGAAGCCGCGGAAACGCTCATCACGAAACACAGGGGAAGAGTGCAGTTGCTCCTTGGCGGCATGGCCAACTGGAAAGACGGATATGCTGCGAGGTAGCGAGGGTGTCGCGGTGTCTATGTATTTTGGGGTCAAAGGGATAGCGATTTTCGCTCAGAGACGCAGAGCATGTGCTCTTATGATGGAACGTGGCTTGGTGGCAGTGCGAGAGGCAGTGCAGCGGTAAGCGGCGAGGACGTTGTTGCGAGTGTGAGTTCTCCAGGTGTGCCTCAAAAATGATGGAGCTGCGCTGGAAATATCCGCAGAGCTTTTGGGCAGATCCGAACGAGTTCTTCACCAAAGGCAAGCTCAGAATTCTTAGAATTGCAGAACGTTTTAGATAACATCTTTAGGCGTCAGAAGCTTCGTTTTTCTGCGCCATTCTGAACGCCTTCAGTCGGTTGCCGTGTTTGTAGGCCACACGTTTTTCTTTGAGGCTCATGTCGATCCGTTCTGGAGAACCTGCATAAGCCGCAGCCTCTATGAAGGTTGGTATTCGTTTTTTCTCAGGTGCCCACGTGAATTACGGCGCAGACTTTGGTTTGATGCCGTCAGCTTTCGAGCCAGGTGGCATTGTTCAGCACGAATTCTTTATATCCGGCACTCCCGTCATCGGTAATACTCTTTCCAACCAGACTCACTCGCTGGCCACCCCGCACTTGCGCGGTTTAGGAGACTGCCTTCTTCTTTCCCACCTTCTTCTTTCCCACCTTCTTCTTTCCCACCTTCTTCTCCCCTTTTGCCTCCCTCCCTCTCCCTTCTTCTCCGTTTCCTCTCTAGGAGCGCTATGCCGCCTTAGTCTGCGTTTGCGAAGTGACGCTTTTGGGCGAAAAGAGTTTGGGTTCTCTTCTGCGTACAGCCTTTCACACGGGAGGCCTTAAGGACACGGTTGTTGAGTTTGTGCCTTCGACGGGAAAGGGAAATGGTTTCTGCTTCATGAGCTACACTTCAGGCGACTTGCTTTATGCAATAGAGAGGGCTATTCGTGTCTTCGAGTATGTGTGCCCTAAACCCTCTCCTAACCGTGAACCTCCATTCGCCGGTGCGAAATGCGCGTCTAAAGATCCTTCTTTTTGCATCTCGCACCAATCCCGACGACGTTCTCTGCGCCATTCTCCCCACTGACTTGAGGCTGCTATTCTGCATTACGAAACGCCGAGGCCTGAGCCTTCAGTGCGCACTCCACATCGAAAAAAGCGGCTGCATTCCTTTGAAACGTATTCGCAAAACTGTTTGGGTTCGGCGTTGTGGGGTGGTTCGCGGTGTGTTCACAGCGACAAGGAGAAGTATGCCTTGCTGCGGCGGCTAGCGAGGCAGTCTGTGGTGAGCTGTGAGGCCAGCAGCTGGGCATGGCTGTGTGAGTTCGCGCGGCTCAGAAACAAGATGCCGATCAACGAAAACAAGGTATGTGGAGACGTTCACGCAGCAGCCTGCCCTCCTCTCGACTGGCTTGCGGACTGACTGCGTAGCTCGTTAGGCGCCTTGTCTTGCTGCCGCATTCAGCATGCCTTATTCTGTGTGTGTGGAGAGGTGTCGGTGGGAGTAGAAAATCCCTTTAGTGCCCCTGGCTGCTGCGCGTCTGAGCACTCACACATGACCACGGCAAGTGTGCGACAGCCGCTGCTCCGCTGCTAGCCGCAGCCTAGCGCATGCAACCTGCAGAAATGCTCCGCGCATGCAGGTGCAGCAAATCTACAACTCCCTTCCGGAGTGGTCTGAAGGGGCGTGGCGCAAGAGGAAGGAACAGCTGGCTGCGGCAGCTGTAGGAGTTTCCAGCCCAACTGGCTGTGGATGGGGAAAGCTCATGAGCCAAGATCCTGAGAAGCAGCACCTGCTTCTGCAGAAGCAAGCTGAAGCAGCAGCAGAATTCTGGGAGCTCCCTTCCTCCACGGCCTCTAAGAGGAGGCGCTCTAGAGCCAAGCAGCACGAACATACCAGCAGCAGCAGCAGCACAAGCGAGGGCGAGACAACACTCTCCCCTGAGTCAGCAAGTCGCAGCAGCAGCCGGAGAAGCAGCACCGAAGAAAAGGCGAGCCACAAAGCAGCCAGCCACAAGCCAACTGCTCACAAGAAACTGCTCCCATCGACCATTCGCTACATTCCTCCGCAGGGAAAGCCTAGGCCTCGCTCTGTTGCCGTTGCTGGTAAGCCATAAGCCTTATTTCCGTCTTTAATGCAGGCGTTATTTTTAAAATAGGCAGGAAGGGAGGGTGGCGCGTAAGTAGGAAGGTTGGTCTGCCCTGTCGTTCCTGTGCGCAAAATAGAGCACAAGATTTCCGGCTTTTTTGCAGGGAGTTTCGACGACTGGAGAGTTAGACGGCCTCTGGCATGGGATAACGCGGTGCAAGCCTTTGCTATTTCCCTTGCGCTTCCCCCAGGAGAGTACGTGTAAGGGGTGAGGGGGGCGCAGCTTTAGCGGGTGGGGGAGAGAGGGGGGAAGGTAGGTTGCGTCTTCTCGTGAGGCTTTTTCTGCTAGGAATGGCGGCTGAGCTTGCTGTTGCCCTTTATGAATTTAACGCGCACAGTGCCTAGCTCAACGGTCCAGGGTTTGTGTGCGTTGGTGGCTGTAGGTACACTTACAAACTGGTCGTTGATGGAGAGTGGGTCTGCTGCCACGGCTCTCCAACAGCGCTGGATACTGGAGGCAACGAGAACAACATACTTACTGTAGAGTAGATAGCCAGTTGTGGTAGTTAACCACACAGGTAGCTACCTAAAGAGCTCTAGTAAACTTCAAGTCCGTAGCGGTTCGAGTTGGCACCTCCAAAGGGAAGAGCCTGCTTACTTTTCATATGCAGTGCCCTTGAAAAATCGGTGGCTACGTGTTCTGCTAGCCATAGAGAACTGTGCTTTTGTAAAGTCTGCCTGGTCGACCAGTAGCCAGCTAGGCTACAACTAGCTGGTCCGTACCCAGCTAGCTCCTCAGGAAAGCCTTCCCAGTTTACTACTGGCTTTCCCATTTGTCCGTGAACACGCAGCTCCCTCACTGCCACAATAACTCAATGGTGCTTCATTCCTAGAGTCATTCAGTACGCAGGTAGCTGGACGATAGCACGCTCGCAGGTTTGGGCAGTCGCCCTCATTTTGCCAGGTACAGAATCAGCTGCAGAGAGAGAAAGGAGAAGTGCAGCGCTTTCACACGACGAGAAAGCCATGCGAAACAGGTGGTTACACCAGTGTTCTCTATGTACGCACTGTCTTGACGCAGCTTTAAGAGTTGGTTCATGCCCGCAACGATGCTTTCTCTCAGAGATTGTGCTCTTCAGTGGCACACTCCACATTGTTTGGAGAGTGACTTTTGACCAATGATTGTGGTCATAGCATCTCTTAATCCCTCTTGTACACTGAGGTGATACAGTTGAATTTTAGCTTGTAACTACCCATAAATCGTAATCAAACGAACGCGCACTCCCTGACAGGGAATTAAAATCTGGGAATCTAGGACGCAAGTTCCGGTACGAACTCGCTGTTGCGCGCTTGGCGTAGAGGATAAGATTGCATTGCATTATTTGTTTCACAGTAGACGGGTTAGACAGGGCACTGTGTCTGTGATGTGCTACTTTCGGTCTGTGCAAGAAGCGTCAGGGTGCATGGTAGTTCCGAGCATTACTGCTTCAACTTCGAGCAACCCAAAAAAAGTGCAAAAGGCATTTAGGAAGCTGAAAAATTGTGTCCTGCACCTGTCAGGGTCACGACTGAAAAGCTCTCTGAATCTAAGAGAAATATGATTCTGCTCGTTTGTTGCGCCTGGGCCTAGCTAGAGTTTGCGCATTTTGGTTCTAGTACCAGCCGGATCCCCACCAGCTCACATGCGTTCAGCGTATCGCCTTCTGTTTGACCCCTTGGGACCCTGTTGCCTTCCTCTTTTAGTAACTAACGAATTTCGAGGTCTAAGGTGTAGCGGACCAATCTTCAAATCGGTGCTCCCTACTACGGTAGTGATTTCATATTTTAAGGAGATGATGACGAACAGTCGGCCAAGTTTGACTGTTCGCATACCATCTTTATTGCAGAGTAGCTGAGCCTAAAATTATAAAAGTTGGTGTTCTGTGCATGGAGGCAGGGTGGAATGTGACACTAAGTGTGAATGGACGGAGGGCTTTTTGTTGGTGTAAGGACGCACATCCCTAGCTGTTACTGTCCCTCACGCCGGAACCCTGAGGTGCAACGACAGGGAAAAGAGAAGCGGATTCTGCAAGAACACTCAATACTTTATAACTTAGGATAACTCACGTGGAGTTTAACTTTTTCTATTGCCCCTGAAGGGAGCTTTACGTCCCCCCTCAAAGTGTGTTGCTCTTGATTACTCAAAATGCAGCCATTAAAAACCCGATAGCAGCCTACAGCTATGTCTTTGCACAATTATAGAGGCTACACATGAATATACTCTGGTATAAGGTCCAGTCTGCCGGTAGCTGCAGCGGAGCCGAGTGAGGGACGGGTGACCTCAAACCTGTCAGCATGAGCGAATTGTACAAGCAGAATCGGCTAGTCCCTAGAACAATGGGCGTAGACCAACGTGATTCGATGCTGTGTGGAGCCCTCCACTTATGGGTTCCAGAGTTTCACTGCATGTTTGTTGGGGTGTGAACGAAACAATCCGTGAAGTAGATAATAAATGAGGGTGGTACAGACAAGTCTCGGTTTCCTATCTTCAACGAAATTTTCCCTTTTAAAGAGTTCGAAATGCTTTTTGCCTGAATATAGGGTCCGGCGTTCAAGGTACACTTCAATGAATCCTGTAAGAAACCCCGTAGTGGCAGCACGTGTCCACTGGACTCAGTAGTAACATGTGACCCGCCTGCGAGTTTAGGGGAACAATGGGACTATTTGATCAGGTGGCTACAAAGTATGTGTCTGTCAGAAAACTAAAAATAGAAAATTGCCTCATATCATTTGGTGGGAGTACACCACCCCCCTTAGAACCACCCGGCTGACCACACCACGCCCCCGCTAAGACCACAACGACCGACCGGGAGCTCTTGAACACAGCAAGCCGAGCAGCCAATGAAATACTTACCTTGAAACTCAGATGCACTTTCGTCTCTGGCTGTTTTTTCTTGACTTTTTTCTGAGTGCTTGTCTGCGATCGCCTCTGCCAGGGCACATATCTTGGAAGATATCATTACCCCCCTTTCGGAAAGAAACACCGTATCTTTCCCGCCTTTGAGAGCCCCCCCCCGTGTCAGTTGGCTAAAACTCTTTCAAACAGCTGTGTGTCGTAGGAAACCAAAAACGTACAGCTCAAACCCCAAATTCTATTACAGCTCTTGCTGCAGGTAGTTCCGAATTCGCTCTCCTGGCGCTGTATAAGCAGCATGGCCGACACCCTGAACCAATCCTAAACCCTTCCTCCTTGTGACGTGGGGACGCATCCAGTTGCCAGAAGGGGCAGGCGGGTGTAGGCTGATGGCAGCAACCGCAACTGCAGCGGCAGCCATCCCCCAACGGCCCTGGTTTGTCCACCGCAAGACACAGTTGCCGCGACGATGCATCAGCAGCTGCTGCAGCACCAGCAGCAACAGCAGGAGCTGAAAGAAGTGTCTCAGACTGCCCCCAAAGAGCATCCGGCTGCTCAGCTCCTTCAGCAGCAGCAGTGGCAGCAGCTGCAGCAACAGCAACAGGCACCGCAGGTAGGCCTTCTACTGCCGCAAGCCTTGCAAGGTGACCCTGTGCTGCAGCAACAGCAGCACCTTTCGCGCTATAGCATTAATCGTCTCAGTGGCTTTGCAGCAGCAAACGCTCGTTACGGCCTCTATTGCTCCGGCGGAGCAGCAGGCGTTCCAGTTGACCCCACAGCAGTCGCAGCTGCGGCTGTACTGCCAGACGCTGTCTCTCCCCCTACTGCTTCAACTCACTACAGCAGTACCCAGCAGCAAACAGCGGAGGATTTGGAAGGGGCGTTCACTCCTTTGGCCGAGTCTGTGGGATCCTCTCCTCCCAGCCAGCCTCAACAGCTGCTACTGCATGCAACAGCAGCCCCCGAGGTGGAGGTAGACAGCATTAGCAAAGCTCCGAGCCTGAGAACTTTGCGCATTTGTCAGCAGCTCCAGTTGCTGCAGCAGCAGCAGCAGCAGCACCATCTAAAAAGAAGTGTCACGCACCATCCCCAGCTCCACCAGCTGCACCAGTTCCAACAACAGCTGCGTCACCGTGTTGCACTAGAGCGCTGCCCACTCCTGTTGCAGCAGCATACGCTCGAGCCAGCACAAGACTGCCCTTTCTCGCCCTGCGCAGTAGACAAAACACCGCGTTCCCTCCACCAGCTGCAGCAGCATCAGCGGTTGCAGCACAAGCGGCAAAGCAGCTGTGAAACCAACGCCACTGTCTGCCAGCAGCAGCACTTAGAGCATATCGCGTCAGGTGGCTGTCCACCTCTGGGCCTTGCCGCTTCGCCACGAGCAGCAGCAGCAGCGGCAGCTGTGGCAGCAGCAGCAGCAGCTGCTGCAGCCGCTGCTGCAGAGCAGCAAGACCGCATGGGCTGCCGTCAGTCTAGCAGGCGTCCGTCCAGAGTCTCCTCACCCCACACCACAGGGGCCGATGCTGCTGCTGCTGCTGCTGCTGCTGCTGCTGCTGCTGCAGCACAGTTGAGGCTGAAGCAAGTGTCTCAAGAGCACGTCCAGCAGCAAGGGCCTCGCCTGTGGCGCGGAGCGTCTGCTCCAAGCGGCAGCAGTGGGGGTGCTGCTGCTTCAACGGTTCCAACAGCACAGCAGCATCAGTATCCGTACGTGGCTGTGCACCAGCTGCTGCCACACGTCCCCCGTGCAGCCGACAAGGACTGCTTTTCTGCCTGTAACTGGCAAAATCCGAGGCGCAGCAGCTGGGGAGACACCTCGACGCTGCGGCTTTTACAGCCATTGGGCAGCGGTGCAATGGGCCATGTCTTCCTCGTTGAGCTGGGGGGTAAGCTCTGTGCTCTGAAGCTTGCGCTGCAGTCCGACGCGGCGGCGTGCATGTATCTCCGGCAGGGGTGGGAAAACTTGGTGAGGCTGGAGTGTCTGCATGTGCAGCAGCAGCTGAGGAGACGTCAAGCCGCTGCGGGGGCAAGAGCTGGGGAGGAGATTCTGCGTGAAGAGGGCCCCCAGCAGCAGCAGCGATTCGCCGTATCTCCCCCCGCAGGAGCTGGCACTTCTGAGGAATGCCAGAGCAGCTGCAACAGCAAGAACCAGCGGTACTTCTGCCGCCCTCTATGCTACATAGAGGGCGACTGGTACAGTGCTTCCTCGTCTCCCAGCGCGGTGTCCTTACAGCAGCAGCCTCTGCGCCGCAACAAAGTGTGTGGATATATCATGGAGCACATTGCCGACGCGTGTCAGTTGACTGTTCTCATATGGCATTTTCACAGAAGCATTGATCCGATGGGGGCGCTTCGCAGGCAGAAGCGCTCGCTAGTTTCTCGCCGTCTCCTCTTTCTCTGCAGGGAAGTCACAAAGGCCTTCGCATTCGTCGCGGCAGAGGCGAATCTTTACGCCTTCGACTTCAACCCTAAGAACATCCTGGTTTCCGTCCAGGTACCCCCCGACCAGGACCAGGTGGTGCACCCGCAGCAACTCGGAGAGGGTTCTGCGGCTCCAGTATCGAGTGGCAGCGGCCAAAGGAGCTCCAGTGCAAGCAGCACAAAGGGAAGAAGCAGGACTGCCATGGAACTGACTCAGCAAGCCTTTCTGAATCCCCGCGCCACAGTCCGTGTTGTCGCCATAGACTTGGACTGCTCCCTCTCTCCGCCCTTCTCTCTCGACACGGTAGACCCCCTGCTGCTCGACTGGACGTGTGGACGAAAGGTTGTGTACTCTTGCCCTCACGTGCCTTCCCTTCTCGCCGCCTACATTTTAGCAGTTCTCGCCAAGAGCAAGCAGCTGGGGCAGTTCGTCCGGGCAGGCCTTAAGGAGGGGGTTGCGCATGCGGCGCTCCTCAAGAGACTGGCGGATCCGCGCAACTTCCTGCATTACTGCCGCCAGGGGGAGCTTCAGCAGCTGCAGCTGCAGCTGACTCACCAGCAGCAGCAGCAACAGCTGCAGCAGCAGCACGAGGTCGCGCAGCAGCAGCAGTTGCAGCAAAAGAAACTCTTCTTGCTGCTGCAACAGCAGCAACAGCAGTTCCAGCTGTCTCCATGCTGCACTACTGCAGCAACTTCGAGTCCTACCAGCAGCACGCGCTGTCTCACGCTCTCCCCAAACACCCGAGACAGCGCCAGTCTTACACCTTCGCCAGCAAAAGTGTCTCCCCCTGGACTGTTCAGTCTCCTCTCTTCTGGGCCCTGCACTTCCGCAGTCGCAGCGAGAGCACCCCCGCCTCCTCAACCGCTTTTTCTCTATCCCCAGCACCGCGTGCCAAGAGACATTCCGGCTAAGGAGCACACCAAGTACGGCATCCGCCTCAGCAACGGTCATCCTCTGTTGCAGCTTCTGGCATTCATTCTTTGCGACCTTCTGGACGCTCGGAGCCTCCACAACGTCTTCCTGCGGCAGCACTCTGCTGCCTTGCAGCAACTGCTCCTGCCGACAGACGTCAACAAACTCTTCTGCGAACGCTCTCAGATCATCAGTTGCCTCTGCTTTTCTGCCCTCACCAGGATGCAGAGCAACGCCATTCCGCATCCCGCAGCGGCCCTTAGTGTTGCCGCAGGCGCTTTAAATCATCTCACCCCTAGCGGCGGCAGCAGCAGCAGCCAGCCTGACAACCTCCAGCTTCAGCAGCCTCCATCAACTCTCCTACCCACGAACACCCAAAACAACTGGCCTGAAAAGGAGAACAGTCGCCTGTATCTGCAATTTACTAACGGCGCCGGCAGAGCACACCAACAACAGCAACAACAGCAACAGCAACAACTGCAACAACAACAGCAACAACAGCAACAACAGCTACAGGACCGCCGGTATTTTGTTGGGGGAAGCAGCAAGCGTCGTTCTACAGGGCGTTCTGCGGCAGAAGACCTCAATGGTTGCGTCTGGGATCCAGTCGCCCCCAATGCTGCTCTAATAGTGGCTGCAAATGTTGCAGCATCAGCAGCAGCAACGGCGGCAGCATCAGCATCTCACCCCGGAGGCACTGCTGCTCTTTCCGTGTGGGAGAGACTCGAGTTGCTGCCTGCTCTGACACCTGCACAGTTTCTGCCACCCCCCGACTTGGTGAGCTCTGCAGCGGCAGCCGAGTTTGCTGCTCTCCGAGGGCTGCTGCTGCAGCTGCTGGACCCTCTTCCAGTTTACACCCAACGGCTGGGGAGTCCTAGGCAGGCATTCTCTGCCCTTTCTGCCGCCATTTCGAGGGTTATTACCGTGCTCGAAAGCGAGTGACGCTGCAGCCCCTGCAGCGCAGCAGCCTTCGCTGCTGCTGACTAACTCCCCAGCCTCAGCGGCAGCAAGAGCGGCGTGGAGTGGACTTCGAAGGCAGCAGCAACAACCGAACGGGACGGATGTTGCCGAGTGGCGCATTCCGCACTACCCGCCCCCCCTTCCCCCTTGTAGATTAGCAATACGGCTTGTCGAGGCTGCTGCAGCAACAGCAGCAGCTGCTGCTGCTGCTGCTGTCGGCATCTGAGCCCATCTTGGCGGTCTCGGGTTAAGGTTTTTGTCGACTAGAAGGGCCGTAGTCAGAGAGAGGATGAGGCTCACGCACTTTTTGAAGTGGGACTGCAACTCTTAGCATACCCCTAAATCCTAGACCCTAGATCTCAACCCTCGTTGTCAGTAAGGGGAGTCCTCTCCTTGCCGCGGCTGTGGCTTTGAGGATTTCTGCATTCAGCACGTGCGGCCAGTGTGTTTAGGTCACTTTGTTACGCCTGCAAGAGAAGAAGGCGTTACTCGTCCATGTGCTTCGCTGATTGCCATGCTGTCTATTCAAAGCGCAATGCGCACCCAGCCCCTACAACCCAAGCACCTAGTACACCCTACCCTCCCCCTCTTCCCTCCCCCCGTACCAACTCTAACGCTAGACGTCTCTCCTCTCTCTCGCTCCCTCCCCTCCAAATACACATCACACACCACCCTCGACGAACCGTGCATACACAAATAAGAATCACTTCGATACAGCAGACACGTAGTTGATGGGTGCTAATTGGACAATTTCGGCATTGCCGATGCAGGCCCCCCCTGCTCCAGCAATTGCGCGCGGCGGACGGCTCGACACCGAGGTCCAACGACAAAAAGAGGGGATACGGAGACTGTTTTTGATACACACACACAGTTGCAGCACGAGCCTCTTTTCGCAAGCAAAGTGCCACAGCCCTTCTTCCTCCGCTTTAAAGGAGATCTAAGGAGGAGGCTGGCTTCGCATTCACGACAGCCATTTTGCCCGTCCCTTTGCTGCTGCCCTTTCCGCTTTGGCTCGTGCTCTTCTTTTAAAAACAGCAGGTATATACCAGCAAGAAGCAACTGCTTCGCCCGTAGAACCCCGAGAAAGAAATGGGACCGCCACCACAGATAATGAAGTTCGGTGAATCTAGAAGAGGCCTCTAGAGCCGAATGGAGGCTCATGGCCAGGTTGCTGTGGTCCTTGAGCCCCTTGGTAGTTCCCCCAACCCATCGGCATATTTGATCCCAAAGGCGCCTCGTAGGGTCCATAGCCTCCCCTCTTAGTCCTCTGATGGGGAGCCGCAGCAAGCGTAGGCTGTGGGGGTAGCGCGTACATTGCGTAAGGGTCCCTATTCGCCAAGTTGTTAGGAGTCAGCAGCTGCTCAGGAGGCTGCTGTGACTGTTGCTGGTTGAGTCCCTCCGTGATGTACATATCTAGAATACGCAAGGATTGATCCACTCGAGCTTTCTCCTGCCTGATGCTGTTCTCTGAGGATTTTGCCTTCTCCATCGCAGACTTCAGGGGCGCAAAGTCGACGCTGTGCGAAGAGGGCAGCGTGTCGCCAGCCGCCATCAGCCTGGAGCCGCCTTCCAACAGCCCTCCCAGTGTATTGAGCGATCGCGACACCCCGTTTCCCCAATCCGAGATTTTCTGCCGGAGCTCATCCAGCTGGAGCTTGGTTTGAGCCAATGGCACCGACATGGTCCTGACTTTGGTGATTTCTGCTTGGAGCATCTCGCGGTTTACCTTGCCGGAAGCCACTTCTTTGGCAAGTTCTTCCAATACAGCCAGAATCTTGCGCTGCAACTCTGTAGCTCGGCCCTTCAGTTCTAGTGCGTACCTTGCAAATGCCGACTCCAGCATCTTCTGCAGTCTCTCCAGAGTAGCGTCACACTCTTTTTGCTTGTTCTCCAGCACCTTGACCACCTCTCGCAGGTAGTCCTCCTGAGTAGCTGAGGCCACTTGGAGGCTTGCGCACGCCTGCAGGAGGCGGTCGCTGATCAACTGTCCAGAGGGTCCCTTCTCCGCGAGGGCGGATGCGCGTTGCTCCGCATTATTCAGCAGTTCATTAACAACCTGGAGTTCTTTGTTGATATTGCTCAATTTTTGCCCTAATCTCGCCTTTGTCTCCAAGTAAATGCTGTTGTCTGCCACCTGCAGATCTTGAGGGTCTGTGGGAGGGTTCCCACCAGCCGACTCAGCCAGAGACAACCGATGCAACGAGAATTCCAGCCGCTTTGTAAGTTCGTCGATAAACCCTTCCGCACTCCCCAGCTCCTGGATGCCCCGCTGTGCTCCAGAAAGAATACTCTGGACGTCGACTAAAGAACTCCAAATTACGTTCCCCTCGTCCTGGATTGCAAGGTGCAGCTGCCGCGCTTGTTGCAGCTGCTCCTCGAGACGGGCTCTCTCCGCCAGTTGGCTCTCTTGCAGCTGCTTCATCATCGCCTGCATGTTTTGGTGTTGATGCTGCTGCAAAAGCTGCATTTGCTGCTGCAGGGGATCAAGCACAACATCGATCATGCCGTGTGCGGCACCCGAGGCAGCGGCACCATATCCAAGAGGGCTCCCGTGCATCATCCCAGCAATCTTCTGCCCAGCTTGATGCGCATGCTCTTGTTGAGTGGTATGAATATAACCCTCCGCTGCCATAGGATCGGATGCCATAACTCCCCCCAAGAGAACATCCAACAGGCTTCCAGGACGTTCGCCAACCTCTTTCTGCTCTGGCCTCCCAGGCATGCCTCCCTCCACCATCCCCCCGCTTCGTCCCAAGGGAGGCGCAACCCCCTGATTTCCCTTACGCATCTGATCTCCCATGAACTTCTTGAACGCCCCCTGAGCAGGCGCTGGCGGGACCATACTTTCCGAACGCGCAAGCAGCAGTCCTGCTGCACACAGCAGCAGGCCCGCTGCACACAGCAGCAGGCGACGGCTCATCGTCTGCAACAGGCGAAAACGCACGCGCACAAATACGGACGATGATGCTGCACCAGGCACTGGAAAATCAAGTGTACGAAACTGGTGCTCCCGTTGCCTGGGCCTTCCTGGCGCTGCTGCTGCAACCGACGATCCTGCTGTTGTTGTGCACAGCTCAGAACTGTCGGCTCAGAGACACTCTAAACCAAATCGGAGTTTTTACGACCTGCCTGCCCCCTACTCCTGGCTGCAGGTCTACTTCTTGCCACTCGGGTTGCTGGCACTTCCCGCAGAAAGCCAACACTCAGAGGGAAGGGACAGAGAGGAGCCGAAAATAAACGTCTCCCTACTTTGGTACTTTTTCAGGAACGCTTTCGCTTGGGACTCTACCGCCCACGGAAGTGGGGTTAACCGTCTGGAGTGGCAGCAGTGAACCGTGAGGGGGAAGAGAGCGTCGCTCCACAACACCTGAAACCCTGAGAAGCACGCCACAGAGCAAAAATTGTCCTATAGAACGAGATGAAGACCGCGCTGGAGGATCTTGCGAGGAAAGCAACAGTTCGAAAAGCGGGTGAGAATGCAATTGGCTCTCTTAGCCAATGCTTCCTCGTGGCTTGCAGATGCCATAGGAAGTGGTCTTACTTCTTAGTTGTTTACGGATATACAGTTTACAGTTCAAGATTCAGACTTTTTGGTTTAAGGAGGAAGAACGCTTCCAAGACCGGTGGCCTCGAATGCCCATGAGGGGCTACGCTGGGATCGATGGGCTAGCACACGTGCACTGCTGCGCTGCATGATTGGATCTTATTTCTATATCCTTATACCCCAATCTCAATGTATATACCTTGAACCCTGTGCTTCTCGAGTTCGTCCTGATATTCCAGATCAATTGGGCATGAGAAGTCGTGGAACTCATGATTCTTACGAAGTTGTCTAACCCTGCGCGTCTCCCCTAAGCGCTGCACCACATCTCAAAAGGACGGTGGACGCTCTGCGTTCTCTTTGTCGTCAACACTACTTTCTCTGCACTTACAGTGTAGCTGTTAGAAACCTTCCTGCGAAAACGTGCTTCATAGCAGATACAACACAAAAAGTGCCCACTGCCAAAAAACAGAAAGCCCTATGTTGTTTTGACTCAGCGTAACTCGTACGGGAAGCGATTATTCTATCTCAGAGGGCAATAGCAGTTTTCCGCGGGCGTCGTCATCTACATTGCTTAATGGGAAGAAAACACGAGTACTATCTCTGAAATACGGTCTGAAATACGGTTAGAGGAGAAAGGCTTGTCGTTGTGCACGCTGGCCATCTACGGTAGCTTCTGCAATAATCGAGCCTAGACTGCTGAAAGCGGGTCTTTTGGGAGGTAGAAGGCAAAAGGCCGACATAGTCCTAGGCAAAACGTAGCTACGAGCGCGTAAACTCGAGGTACAAGGAACAGTGACATCGCTTCTGCTGCGACGCACATTCTCTTGCTTGGCAGTCAGTTGTCTCGCGGCTAAGCCACACTGAGGCACGTTTATCTACACAACTTCCGATAAAAATTAGTAAAGAGTTGACCAATTGGTTTGTCGGTCCGCCTTCGCGATCTATGGAAAAGCTTAGGTGGGTCGATACAAGAAGACCGGAGGTCTTTTACATGTGCGCTGAAATGCCACATTTAACTAGCTGTGAAAGATCGAAGTGCTCAAGAGGTGCAGCTATGGGCACTACACCTGTCGCCCTTCTTTCATGGGAACTTGGTAGGTCGTGGGCAGAGGGACGGAGGAGTTCTCGCGTAAAGCATTTATGAGCTTTCAGTGAAGCTTGCATTGATTCTGGATTGAAGTGTCCTTCTACCAAGACCTTGAAGAGAGCCCAACAGTTTGTAGCACTGCATGCTTCCATGCAGTTGTTCCCCCGCTGGTTCACTGGTTATGGATACATTGGAATGTCAAGCGTCCCTACAAAAGCTACCCAAACTTTGAACAATTCACTTGGGAACTCGAAGTTTGTTTTGTTAGCTACATGATGAGGGCAATTGCTTTGGGCGTATAATTTGACGGTAGTAAAAAGCACATTTAGGGGGCAGAGGCCGTCCTGCAAGCCAAAACAACGCACTCGCTCAACAGCTGCTCGACAGGCATGACTTGACAGGCGATAAATTGTCTAGGGATGCGGCAACGTAGTTATGCCGACCGCAAAGTATGATGGCCATGAGGAAGGGCAGGTACTTGAGGATCCATTGCTCTGCTGGAAATGTACCACGCTTTGTTCTCCCAGATGAAGAGAAGCGTGTACTCCTTGCAGCATGTACAATAAAGGAAGAGGCACTTCAATGGTGGCTTGACTCATGTAAAGGAAGTATTTAGCCTGCAGAGACTACAGCACTTAAAGCCTGTATCCCGCCCCGCCTCAGCGGTTTTGCCGATGTCAGCTTAACAGCGAGCCTTGGGAAAATCTGGAAAGCAAACGGAAGAATCTATCAATAGATTGTATCGCGGTCAATATGCAACTCTGCTTCGCAAAAGCCACATCGTAGACAAACAACTGGATAGTGAGGGGCTTAACTCGGGTCTACCCGAAGTGTCAGGTCAGGCGATCGAAGGGTGGATAGCGACTCACCCACTGAACGACGGACTGGTGAGGGAGCCTACCGCAATTGATGGAGTTTTCGAGGATACAGCAACGCAAGGGCGCACTCTTTGTGTCTTCGGCTGAATGGAAAAACTTAGTCAAAATTTGAAAGCACTGGATGTATGGGCGGTGTCAACTGGCCATAGACTACAATTTGTGAGCGAGAAAGCCAAGCCAGAGAGAACCCGGGCTCCTGTGCAACCCAAAAGCCACCAACAACGAAGCTGCTTCTACTAAGGAAGATTGGCTCATGTACTTTTTAACTGCAAGCGCATGCAAAGAGCCAAAAAAATTTGAACCACAGGTGCTGCTTGAGTAGAAGCAGGCCGCTGGGCAAGCAGGGGTGGCGCATCGGCGTAATGGAAGGCCTTCCTCCCGCAGGTTACGGTGCAGCGAAGGCGCTGCAGAGGATAGAATCACAGTTGGGAATTCACGAAGAGTCATTCTCTGGCTGAAAGAAGCTCGTGTTCGTCACGAATCGCTAGCGTTGCTTGACACTGGGTGTGAAGTCGATCTGTTATCCGAGGAAACGAGGCAGAAGCGCAATCGGCCTGCATTCGTTAGTGGGGTTTGAAGGCTTGGGGTATCTGGAGGGGGACAGAATGCAGGAATTCGGTAGGCTCGCAGCTCTAAATGTTACTGTATGTCGGATTTCGGTCCTAGGAGCATGGTCCGCGACTCCTACGTTGGGCCGCTGCACCAACACATAACCCTCAGCAGTCATGGGTGGTCCAATGCATGCGGCTACATTCACGCGGTGGGCGTTAGTATGCTGGGAAGCTCTACGAAGATACATGTCGCGGTTTGACGCGTGTTTAACATACGGTGAGCAAGGTAGAATCTAAACCTCGACAAGAGGAGGCATAGTATTTGGGTGGGCGGCACAGCAAAAAATGTAATAGCGAATGGTTCTGGGTGGGCAAGCAGTTCCACTGGCTCTGCCATTGCTAGTGTAGAAGGGAATTCTATTTAGGGTCTGTCAAGGAATAGCAGGAATGGGCAACGACCAACAAGGATCTCGCGGATGTGCAAACACTGACGAGCTGGCGGAGGGCTGGCCATCTACCGGTCGTCCGGCCTGCCGTATGAGCTAATCCCATAATAAATCCCTAGCTAGTGCTTTTTGCAGTCGGAAGCCTCTACAGCGTGGAGAAAAGCTTAAGCGACGGTCAGATGAGTTGGAAAAGGCAAAGATCAAGAGTCGGCGAGCATTTCCAGGCACAACTTTGCATTGGTGCGCAAAAGGAAGGATGATGGCGCATGTGCGTCAGCCATGAGACCCTGTGCAAGATTTTATGTATCGAAGGCTTTCCATGGCTCACATTGGCGACTTACTTGACAACGAGCACGAACCAGCAGCTTACATCACATTTAACTTCTCTGGCACCTAACACATCTCCATTCCCGCTAATGAGACGCACAAAACGACGTTCCACACTCGCAATTGCAAACGGCAGCGTACCTGTCAGCCTCTTGAAATTGCCAATATCTTTCGCCGAGCTACAACAGCAAGCTTTTAGCTATTTTGTGAGTCTATCAAGGAAGAGTTGATTGGCTGCCTCCATGGACTATGTCCCCGGCTCCACCCTAAACGTTCAGCGTCACCCACGGCACATACGCACAAGGCCTTCACTTGAGATGTTGCCGGATAAGCAGTAAAAAGTGAAGGCACGCGGGAGTTTGTGTACCATTATAACAATCGTGCTTCTGGAATTCAGTGTTTCAGATGCAGGAATTGAGCGGATCCGCCAAAAAGATTGAAGCAATGGAGGCGTGGCCCTCTCCGTCACCCAAGCTTTGGGACGTTGTGAAGTTTCATGGGCTTACGTTGTAACACGGAGATTTCATTAGTGAGTTTGCTTAATCGCTACCCCTTCAAGGCGTCCATCTCAGAAGCCGCAGGCCATCAGCCGAGCGTACGAGGCTACTTCCGCAACAAGGACGCTTCTCGGTCGACCTACAACTTATACAGTACTGGAGCTTTCCAATTGTGACATTGACCATTGACGTGTCTGTGGGTGCTATTTGCTCTCGTAAAACAAGAACCGAGCTCGCCACAACAACAAACGTGTGCTTGTTTTATTTTTATCTCTTCACTAAACCGAGCAAGGGCATCCAGTGGAGGAAAACGAACTCTTCTGCAGTATGGCATGGAATGCTACAATACAGGCATTATTTATGTGGGCATTCTCCTCCTGTCTAGATTGACCATCAGCCTTAATTGTACCTCGCAAACTGTTTGTAGAATTTTTGTTGGTTCGAGTTGGGCGCTGAGATGGGTGCCTCCTGCACTACGACTCAGGCGCAGTATATAAAGGATCTATCCAACGTAGCTGGGAAGTATCTTGCGCGAAGACCCAACGTTTTACCACTTGGCACTCGCTCACTCTTGTCTGTGCAGATCCAAGGTTTTGATTGAAAGAACGTGCATCGTACGCTTTTACCAATCATGCATCCGCCGCTACAGCTGACAAATTCTAGAATGGCAAACGAGTGAAGCAGTACCATGTGGAACGCGTTTTTGTGCCTGTCATCTGTTTGCGAAGTCAATTGCCGAATAGACTGTTGCCTCATGGAGCGCATCAAGAAAACGACCTTCTGGGGCTTAAAACGAGGCGGGGGGTCCGTGTTTGTCCTGCGTTCCCAATTAACTTTACAGTTCCGCTTTGCATGAAGTATAAGATCATGTACTTTAGGGCCATACTGGGACTTACATTACAGCATTAAAGTCCTCACGGTCCTTCTGATGATCTTGGAAGCTTTCTGGAGCAGAGGTATACGCACTTTCAGGCCCACAGTGTCACCAGCTGAAGCCGCAATCGTTTGCTAAACCCGACTTGTAGAGCATTCCGGCTCCACAAAAATTTGGACTGATCTCACTGATCTACCCGCTACTCTCCCACGCCCTTTGTCTATAGTAAGGAACCCATTTCCGCTCCGGTGTTGAGCCAGGTGATCCGTGATAGACAGCTGCGCTCAGCGGCGGAGGAATTCAAGGTTGCTGTCCGACGAAAGTACATGTATAGCGAAGCCAACGAACAGCAAGTGCGAATTTATGGTTGCAACGGCCTGGAGTATCTACGAGGTGCAATGGAAGGTGAACAAGCGGAAAAGCTTGCGGTCGGGTGCCTAACCATTAGCAATTGTCTCGCCCACCTGGGCTCACCCTTATAACATCGGTTTCCCCAAAGGTGAATAAATATGGCACATGACTACTGATATTGGCCTCATACGAAGCTTCACAACTCAATGAGTAATTCACGGACTTTGCTGCGCTGGAAAATTCTCTCTCTAGTGGCGGAGGATCCTCAGGGGGCCGTAGAGATACTGAATTCTACGACTAGTGAGCGCCTAAGATACACTGGAAGGAAGCTTCTGGTGAAGTGGGGTGAAGTTCGCTCAGTGATTGAAAAAGGAGTGATTGCAAGCTTCTATGATTGTAGAACAGCTCACAGATTTGTTTGGCTTCAACGGTGGCCGCTACGGCTTGCTACCTCTTGCTCTTCTCTACAGCTGTCTTTTTTTTCAGCATCGCATGCTCTGCATGAGATACTTGCTGTCACCTACGTGTATTGCTTAAGCGAATCCCGGCTATAATTATCGATGTGCTCTTTAGACACAGAGTTATGCGCAGGCACTGAGAGGCACGTTGGCGGTACATCCTTGCCAAGGGTCTTCTGTGGCTTGGAAATCGACTCTGCTGCTCGTACCCGCTGTACTGGCAAGCAGAGATTGATGTGTGAGGCGCTAACGCACTACGAAACTGGTGTACGCTTCAATTCCGTGTAAGCATTTTCCTTTTTTTCTACTGTCTTGTAGCAGGAGGAACACACATTTCAGCCCTCCCACAGTAGCGAGTCATCACGCCTCTGCGGTCTTGTCGGCCTTTTCCTCTGTTCGTTGTTGGTCAGTTGTGAGTATCTTTCTTCCCTTGGATTTCTGTTGACAGGCGAACGCATACGATTTTCTTCCTTATTTGCACTGCCTTCGCCTGTTTGCCTGCTTGGGGAAAGGCAACAGATACAATGTCGTGCACGCACCCGCACTCGAGTGACAGGTAGGAGCACACGGCATATGCTCTAAGATGAGGGAATACGGAAAATCGGACTAACTATCTGAGCACTTCTTAGTCCGCAAAGTACAATTTATCTAGGAAATGATAGCGTTAATTATTGATGTATGTAACTTGTCAATAGCAGATTTTCACCAGCGCGCTACAAAAAGCAATGGTGTGTGCGTGTACACGGGTTGCTATATGCCCCTAGCAGTAAACGCTTTGAGTGCTTAGAGAGTGGAGTAACGCGCATCCTAGCTCTCCGTCTTTCTCCTTGCCTGTCGGAATTCCTGAGGGGTTCCGGTGGGAGGGGGGGAGGAGGAAGCTGTTTCAAAAAAAGGCTCAATAACTTTCTACAATAATTGTATCGAGCTCATGTGAAGAGATTTCCTCTAGAGATCGTAGACGCCAAAGCGAATACAGGAAATCAAGGATTCTATAAGAGGCCAGGAAACTGTCAAAGGCACTTGCTACCGCTCCGTCCCACCTATTACTGCCGAATCCACTCAAACGTACTTTCCCGAACGGCGACGTAGAGGTGCCTCTGTGACGAATGTGGCAAGCATCGGGCAGAAGAAAAGAGAGGGATAATACTGAGAGCATTAGGCGCCATACACAAGGCACATGGCAGCTATAAGGTCTGACAGCGCAACCAAGGCTAGGAGGAGTAGAGTGGGGAAGACAGCAGCCCTGCGGAGATGGTGGAAAGAGACTTTCACAGCGACACACCGAGAGAAAGGCCAATTATTAGATAGTGAGACACACGCACGAGCACAAACCCTCTGAGAGAGCGTCTGCGGCAGCAGCATGCACCCCGAAGCAGAAAGCTACGGCGGGCAAGACAGCCAGAGTTCCCTGATATTTTCTCTTCGACCGGCGAAACACGCGCCTATACGAAAGAGGCTTGCCGCTGGGCCACTAGCAGCCCTATTAGGGAAGCCT
This sequence comes from Cyclospora cayetanensis, assembly GCF_002999335.1. Classification (NCBI taxonomy): domain Eukaryota; phylum Apicomplexa; class Conoidasida; order Eucoccidiorida; family Eimeriidae; genus Cyclospora; species Cyclospora cayetanensis. The sequence goes on along the minus strand of NW_020312090.1, from coordinate 77,235 downwards.
GGAGCATGCGTGACACAATGTCACCCCGTTTTTCGCGATCTGAGGTGTACGTTCCTCGGGGAACCTCTCTGCGGCGCGTTGGAACAGAGAGATTGTTACGCCGGCTAGCCCCTGCGCAGCTCTCGCTATCCATCCCTGCGAAGGAAAAGCTCTGCGGGCTAAATGCATCTCTTCCTCGGGTGTGTACATACCCAACGGGCCGATTTGGGTGTCTGCACACCGGTGCGCCACAGCCACCCAGCCAACTCTTCCTTGCATCGACAGCGCTCCCCGTCGAACAAAATCGCTAAACCTTTAGACCCCAAGGAGCATTGCCATAGCAACAAAAGAGAAACTGGTACACGCCCTGCATGGAAGGCGAAAAAGGAGGGCAGAAGGCTGTCAGCGACCCAGCAGAGCAGCCTCCCCCCTCTGCTCCTCCTACATCTCTCCCTCTAACGGGAGACAAAAGGAAAAACACAGATTCTTCTGCTAGGCCCCTATTCGGCGAGTGCAGGCGTACTGCGCGGCCCCCGGCTCGCATTGAAGCCTGGCCGCGCTCTCTCAACACTCGGATTTACGAGAAAATTGTGCGGCTTGGGGATTGGCGCATGGATTATTTCCTCTATCACGCGCCTGGAAAGGGCTAGAAGCTTTCATGCATGCACGCGTCGCCGTGACCATGCTGGGTTGCATGTACAGCGATTGAGCCTCCAAGAACTTTTGGGCTAGAGGCTCAGGGTGTGGAACTTGGAATTTATGAATTGTCTGCAATCGCCAGGATGTTCATGAAGATGATAATGATATCCATGTAGAGCGTCAAAGCCGCAAAAATATAGTCATCTATGGAATACTGGTACCGCCGGTGCTTTCCTCCAACCACCAACTGCACACGCAAAGCATAAAAACAAACCCTTGCACAGGAAGAACGCTCGACCAATCCGCCTCGGGAAGAGCCCAGAAAAAAAGATTCGGAGCAACAGAAACCATGCACAGATTGGACTGCAGGCTGCAGATCCACAAGTAGGGCCGCTATATAGGCAGGGGCTGAAATCGTCCTAAGGTTTTGGCCATGCCTGGGTATCGTAGACGAGAATAAGACAGAAGAGGAGCGTTGCAATGCTTGAATACACGAGGTGCATGACTCGGTTGGTAAAGAAGATGCACAAAATCCCAAATATTAAGAGGCACATCATTGCAACAAAGAGATACGTCCCGCATCCTGAGTCGCGCAAGCACACGATAGTACAACAAGCACCGAGATTTTAACGGTTTTTAGCTTTCAGCAACGGGCAAAGACGCCACAACAGTCCCATGTCCGTCGGCTCTGCATCATTCGTCTTTCCAAGTCCGACTCTGAGCGCTGATCCACCTACGCCTCACCCGTGAAGTCGTATTTGGTTTGGCAGGCAAAAAGCATTAGGCCCACAACCACAACAAAGGTGGAACCGATTGCAATTAGGAAAGCCTGCCACGAGGAGGCAGCGGCGGCGCAGGAGAGTAGAATAGCGTAGCAGAAAGTAATGAGCGTCATAAGCATAAAGTTTGCGGGCACCTTGCGCGCCAGGTTGGGAACGCACACCAGTACTGCGCATCACAAGAAAACACCGAAGGACGCTCTTGACATCGATCACGTGGCTCCCACAACACACACATACACAGCATGCATCATGCATTGTAGAGTGCCTTCCCCATCCCCCTAATGGTCGGAGTTTAGCACATGCTGTGCTGCTGTTACAAACAGCAGCAAGACTTACAGTGCACACACCACGGGAATGTGGTATTCTCGGTGCTAGAAGCGCGAAGCTACGTGTCAGAAGCTTCACAGCGTATTTCGCGTGCACAAACCTCACCAAGCTGCAAAACGAGGCCGCCGATCGCGGCAACGATAGCCAACCAGTAGTTGTTGAGCAGGAAGGATCGGAGAGCCGGCACGAATCCAAAGACTGAAGAGACTCCGAACGTAAACTGAGAGAAAGCAGCACCCCCAACCCCGGCACAGAACGGCGAATTCCTTTCGTTCGACCTTATGCAAGACAGAAGAAACGGCCTCAAGAGCACTGGCCGAGCCTTGAAGCCAGTCTATACCCAAGTAGCTCGCTGAGAGCTCTTTGGGTTTAAAAATTAGGGTTTAGGACGTACGAGGATTTGAATGGCAAGAATGCCAAGAACTTTGCGGAGGAAGGCGTGACGGATCTCGATGCTCGATTCTTCCGTTATCTTGTCTTCTGCCATTGCCGAGGGATGCCGGGGAAGGCCTCCCATTTCCATACTGCTTGGTACTGCGAAAACGCAAAAGCAGACTGCACAAAGGGCAATGTGTAAGTCTTGACAAGCTGCGCGTCAACGCAGCTTGTCGAAACAGAGGCGCAAGATCCAGCACTTTATGCACATTCTTAGCGTCCTCGATTGGCTGCAGATGCGTTCCCGACCGCTGTGCGCTGTGCAGAGCAACAGGCGAAGAGAAGGAACCCCTAAACCCCAGATCTGCTGTCGCACCCGAGTTCGTTGCCTTGCCATAGACCGGAGTTTGCTGCGCGTAGGGATATACCCCTGCAGGGGCCCCCGCATACGCAGGGGCAGCGGGTGGGTATGGAGGAGGCATACCCGCATACGGCCCCCCGTAGGTGGCTGGGTAGGGGGCACCTCCGTATTGAGCAGCATATGCGTTCCCCTGCTGATTGTTGCCTGGGTAGCCTCCTGCGACGCCGTAAGCTGCAGCTGGCGGAGGAGGGCCTGCAGGGTAAGCCGGTGGTTCCCTGGGCCCTTGATGGCCGTATGCTTGAGGGAACGGCTGTTGGTTAGGGTCCTGGTGCTGCGCCATTGTGGCAGTCAGCGGCGCTGGGGTGTACACGGAGGTATCTTTCCGGCTGAAATTCCGGAGCTTTATCAATGAACGCGGAATGGTGGGAAATGCGAGCAAATCTAGGGGAGAAAAGCGGGTGGCGCCTTTCGACCCGATCGCTTCGTCTAGGAAAACGCGCTTTGGTGGACTGTCGCAAGTTCGTCGCTCGAACGCCTAAAGTTGGAGAAGCAACTTGGAAAGCAAGAAAGCGCTACTGTCAATAGGATCTCAATGAATGGCAACAAAAGTCAATCATACTATAAAGGCCACCGGCCAGCACTGCTAGCAGCGCCGAAGCGGAGCGAAACGCCACTGGCAGGTCACTGTGGTTCAGCCTCTACGACTTTGGGTGGTATTCGTGAGGCATGCGGGGGTGGATCTGAGTATTTGCTCCTTTCTTTTTTCATGATGCCTGTGCAGCAGTTTCTAATAAGGCACTGTGCCGCAACTGCTGTGTGTCCTCCATCTCCCCCCTCCCCCTCCCCTGCCCCGCCCTCCTTCACTGTTGCTGGCGTGGCAGGCGCCTCACTTTCTAGTTTCTTGATATCTTTCCCCCTTCTCTAAGTAGAGACGCGGGCTTCCGCACCGATTGATTCCTCCTAGTCTTCCCTTGGCTTGTGCTGGGGGCAGCCGGTGCAGCGGCACGAGCGGCGCTTAAGGCTTGCCGCTCCTGTTGCACCTGTGGGACAAACTCGAGAAGCGACGAGTTGCAGCTCTCGTCACCTCCTCAGCAGAAGACACACAGTCATGCTGGCGTGTGGCTCCGCAAACGGCAGCAATTACCCCAGTGGTAACGGCTGCAGCAGCAACAGGAACGCATCGCCAACATTAGCGCCCTCCGAGGCGTCTCTGTATATGCCAGCTTCCCTCGCCCACCCACTGCTGCAGAGCAGCTGCAAAAGCAGCACGTGCTCGTGGGGCACTCGAATCTGGAGTTGCGACAAGGGCAAAACTTGCAGCAACTGCAGCTGCCGCTGCTTGCAGCCGCAGAAGCACGACCTACGCCAGTGGACAAAGCCTGCAGAGGCTCTCATACAGCATACATGCCTGCTTCTTCTGCTTGTCGGATTCTTCTGCTTCTCGCTTGCGGCGGCTGTATATCGGCTGCTGCTAAACTCGGTTGTAGCTCTAGCCCGTAGGCGCACGCTGCGGCAGCAGCCTAGTAGCGTGGTCAAGAATGCTGTTGTACCTGTGGGAGGAGGAGCTGCAGCACCAGCAGCTGCTCCTCCTCCTCATTTGCTGATCGTATTCAATAGCAACGAGCTGCTGCTGCTGGCAGCAGCGGAAGCAGCGTGCAGTGCCGCCGCAGCAACCGCAGGAGCAGCTGCTGGCACCAGCGTGTGTGTACAGGAGCTGCTGCTACCAGCGGTTGTTGCTGCGTTTCTTGGGGGCCTTAGCCACTTAACCTTCAGCGATGCTCCGGGTGTCTGTTCATTGAAGCAGCACAGGCAGCAGCTGGTGGAGCAGCTGCAGCAGCTAAGTTTGGAGGCATGGGAAGAGACAAGCGCACCACAGCAGCAGCAACAGCAGGAGCAGCAGCAGAAGAACAGGCCCCTTAACGAAGACTTGTTGGTTCTACACTCACCTATCTTAATCTGCGTGCGTCGGGGAGGACGGGAGCAGCAGCGGCAGCATGAAGGCAAAGGGGATATCCTGAAGGTGAGGCTTCTCTGTGGCTGCAGCGCCCTTCCGGAGTTGCTCAATCTGTACGCTGCAAACAGGCTCACGCGTGTCAGCCGCAGAAACTGTGGCAGCTTCAATTGCCCTAGCACCCACGTAGAGAGCTGCTGGGGTGACGAGCACAACAAGGGAAGCCACTGCTGCGGTAGCACAGGAAGCAGCAGCAGGAGTTACAGCAGGAGCAGTAGCGGCCTTCTTCTCGGCAGCTGTAGCAGTGGGGAGTCTGCTGCAGCCAGTAGGAATAGCGCCAGCAGCAGCGGTCAGCAGACTGTCGAAAGAGAGAGCAATGGGAATACTCTTCGCCAGGGGATGCCTAGATACGGGCACGGAGGCGAGGAGGGCTGCAAGTTTTCGCCGCGCAGTGAGTTGCGGCAGCAAGGCGCTGGTGCTGCAGCAGAGCAGCATGTGCAAGACGACTGCGTCAGCAGCAGCAACGTGAATACTGGGAGCGCACATTATACGCTTCCGAGCGAAGAGGTAATTCGTGCCTCTTCTGTATACGAGCAGCTATTGACAGGTGGCGATTTTCCGGTGCCACGGTGTTTGCTGCGGGCAGAGCTTCCTCTGCTGCTCCTCCTGCGCTCTATTGCCGAGGTATGCTCAACGGCAACTTGGTATCTTGCCTGCCGGGTCACTCAGGGTGTAGCCTCACGACTCCTCCTGCGTCAAGACGCTTCGAAGCAGCATCACAGGAAAGCCTATGGAGCCACCCTTTGGGAGCTGCCCCAGCAGCTGCTGTTGATGCTGCAGCTGCTGCTTCCTTCGCTGCTTGGACGGCTGCAGGAGGAGCTGTCACCTTTTGGGTGTCTGACACCCTTCTCTGCCTGCAGTGTGCCCCCGCTATTACTGGCGGAAGCTGAGTTGCTCGGCCGCTGCGTCCAGCTGCGGCAGCACCAGCAGCAGCCGCCGTTGCAGCAGCACTGGGAGCACAGGGAAGCCAGCCTTCCGTTGCAGCAACACGAGACAAGGGGTCTAGCAACACGCGTGCAAGAGACTCTAGAGGCCTTTAGGCTACGACACTTAAGACTGGGCCGCTAGCAGCAGCGCAGTGCATGCACCGTACCTTTCTAGAGCTGCTGCTGCCGTATATGACCCCTTTTGGTGCTGCTAATTGTGGACTGCCCGAAGGCCGCCCACCTATTGCCCCTCATGCTAAGGGGACAGAAAAGAGGCACTAGGAGCCCCTTCGAGTGTTCAAGTATCTACACTGTTTTTGCGCAACTCAAATAGCTATTTAGTTTATCTGACGCTCTCCAAACTTCAACTGCAATTCCTTCCATTGGATGTGGACACCGCGCCCCCACCGGCTAATCCAGGCGCCCACACACGCAAACACAAACATGTGCACGTTGGCACATGCATGCGCACGCTACAAAAGGCGCTCATGAATCACAAAGTTTGTTGAACTGGTCCTACTGCAGCTGCAACATTTCGACTCGGCTGGCGCTGCTGCACATTCCCGTGGTGCCTGCCGCGGCAGTTGGTGCTCCTGCAGGTGACGCATGCGCTAGCACTCCGGACGGCAGCATCGGGTGTAACAGACAGCAAAAATACTGTGCTTATACAATATCTAGAGTGTATGTATACATATATATATGTGTGTGTGTGTGTGCACAGCAGCTTTGCTGTCGCATGCACGACGGCTCAGTAGTGTGATTTGCAATTCTCCCAGTCGATAGGCGGGCTTGCATTAGTTTTGCGCATCTGGCTTGTTGACTCTGTCTCTTATGATTGCAAGGTCCTGCTGGAAGCGCCAATGCCCTGTCCACCCTGGCTTTCTAAGATCTAGAAACGACAGAATCGGAGGTGCGCTATGAGTCCCCTGCTCTTGAGCCGCGGCATGCGCTGCTGAGGCCAGCTGTTCTATGGATCGCATTTCTGCATCAGTCTGAGGCCGCACAAATGGATGTGACACAAGATGACGAGCCCATAAGGCGAGACGGGAGGATGCATAGGAGGGGAAGCGAAGAGTGCAGGGCTGACACGAGCATCAGCCGTTAGCAGTGAGGGGGGAAGCGACAAAGAGCTAGCTTTACAGCATGTGTAAAACGCAACAATATGCTGTCCAGCATGAGCATACGCTTTTCTGTCTCACCTGTCGAATATACTGCAACAACATCAGAGGAGGGAGAAGTGGCCACAGTGTGCGGCAGATGGTTCCTGTCTTGATGACGCCGGCGATGAACTGTGGAGACAGGTTTCGGTACTTCAGTCGATAAATCAGGCTCATGAAACATTGGGAATTCCATTTACCTCCTGCGGATCTCGCCTTTCCTCCTAGGCCTTCTGCTGCGCCTTCCATCTTACGCTGTGCTGCCGTCGCTGCTAGAGATGGCGGAAGGCGCTACTAGAATGTCGCTCATTCCTTAAGTGTGTAACAGTAGGAGGGATTTTCCACCGGCGTTGTTATGACTGCAGGCGTAGCCGGAAAAACCTTCATTTTTCCCTGCATGCAGCCCTTCCCCCAGGTACCTGATCTTGCGAGGCCCCCTGAGGCCCCTTTCCCCCAACATCAAATTCGTTATTATCACCCCTCCCAATCATTCGGCATGCTCAAAAGATACCTCGTTTCTGAAGGCTCATTGTCTGATTCGAGGAATTCCGCCCTGTTGCCTGAAGCGGTACCCCGTGTCTATCATGCGGGTTCCTTTAAAACCGGTTCCTATTACCCTGTAGTCCGGTGTGCCGTAGTTGCAGTGCGCTTTCTGTTTTCACCGTGACGGGTTTCGCCTACCTAAAACATTCCTTAATTCACCACCGGCAAAATTGAACTGTTGCGTGGACGCCTTTGCCTGCCCATGAGGCGGGGGATGGGGCGGCAGTACAGATGTGGTCCTTTACACATTTTTGAAGCCGCCACGAGGGTGCGAGTGACACAAAATGGGTGCGAGCCTTGAATCTTGATAGATTGCTGTGGCCACCGAATAAATTTTTCTTAGGCGAGAGTCGTGTAGGGGCGTGGTCCAGCGCTATACAATGACACTCCTCTGACGATCACTGTGAAGGGCGTTACTGCACTGAACACAGTATAACTAGTGGGGTCCTGGCGGCCTAAAATCGAACCAAGCGGTGGGCCTGTCGATCGTGCATCTCATTTTCTCTCTGCAACGACACATTACATTGACTTTTCTGACATGAAGCGAACTCCGCTGTGCGGGATGTTTGGAGTGCTCCCTACAACGGCGGCTTTCACTGAAAGCGGCGCAGGTATCAAAACATGGCTCAGCCGGAGCTACACCCACCCCTTCTGTAGAACAGTGTATTGTCAAGGCTCTCCTGAGTAAGTTAGTGCCAGCCTAACTGTGAAGGCCTAGGGTGCACTTGAAACTAGTTATATTAGACTGTGAAGTGATCACACATTCGCTGAATGATTCACCTATTCATGTATCTGATTTATTACAGCGTAGCATCAGCTCTACACAAGAAGACAAAGTGTAGTGTGCATGTTCGCTGAATGCGATGTGCGCCTAGCTGTGAACGCTTGGAGTGCTTGAGGGATGCAGCTACACACAGCTTCCTAGCTCTCTGACCCTCTTTGTATCCCACGATGGAACTCTAAAGGGATCAGGCAGGGGTAGGCGAAGTTCTTTAGTAAAGCTTTCAATAGCTTTTTCAGTGGCTTGTATTGAGTCTGGGGTAAAGTGTCTCGATACGAAGACCAGAAGTGAAGAGTTGCAGTTGATGGCTCCATATGATTTCATGCGGTTGCTTTTCCCAGTCCACTGGCTGTAGATGCATTGAAATTTCAGCTTCCCTACAACAGGTTTTTGGTATTGATCAATTTATGTGCTGTCATTATGCTGTTTCTTCTTGGCAACAAGCTGGGGGGTAAAACCGTATTAGTGATGAGATCTGCGGTAGTAAAGCATATTAAAGAGCCAGAGGCCGTCCTGTAAGCCGCAGTGATACGCTCCCTCAACATCTGGTCGAAAGGCATGGTTAGCAAGCCGATAAAGTGTCTACGGATGCGGCAGTGTAGTTCTTCCTACCGGCAAAGTATGATGAACATGAGTAAGGGCAAGTACTTGAGGATTTCATCGCTTCGCTGAAAATGTACCACGCTTTGCTTTCCCAGATGAAGAGGAGCCTGTAATCCTGACAGCGTGTATTTCAAAGGGAGAGGCACTTCAATGGTGGCCCGATATAAGCATAACAGCGAGCCTTGGAAGAGAAAAGCAAAACACGAAAGAATCTATCAGTAGATCATATATGAGTAAACATGAGACTGTGGTTTGCAGAATGCCACAACGTAAGCAGGCAGCTGGATTATCAGGGGTCTAACCCAGCATTACTCGAGGTGTCAGGTCATGTGGTCGCAGGGTGGGCAGCGATCCAGCTGTTAAACAACCGACTGGTGAGTGGGCCTACTGCAAACGATGGAGCACATAAGGATTCAGGAGCAACTGGGCACACTTTTTGTTTGTGCAGCGAATAGGGCTATCAAGGATAGAATGACAGCTGGGGATCCATAACGGGTCACTTGTGGGCAGAAAGGTCACATTGGCCTCGCATCGCTAGCGTTGCTTGACACTGGGTGGGCAGTGGAGCTGTTATCCGAGAAAACGCCACAGAGGTGAAATAGCTTGTGCATTCTTTAGCGCAATGTCTAAGTCGTAAGGTTGCTGAAGGGGAGCAGAATGTAAGGTCTCCTAGGGCTGTTGCACCTAAGTGCTTGTTTACGTCAGTGATGGTTGTGCTCAGCATGTTCCATGGTTTATTACGAAAGACAACTGCTCAGGAATCGAACAGCGCTTGCAGCAGCAACTTTCTGACAGTGTGGGAAATTTAGAAATACGCTTGCGCTTTTTGGCACAAATTTGTGTTGGTGCTAAGAAAGGATGGTGACGCTTGTGCGTCAGCCATAAGACCCTGTGCAAGATTTTATGAATCGAAGGCTTTCCATGGCTCACATTGGCGACTTACTTGACAACGAGCACGAACCAGCAGCTTACATCACATTTGACTTTTCTGGCACCTAACACATCTCCATTCCCGCTAATGAGACGCACAAAATGACGTTCCACACTCGCAATTGCAAACGGCAGCGTACCTGTCAGCCTCTTGAAATTGCCAATATCTTTCGCCGAGCTACAACAGCAAGCTTTTAGCTATTTTGTGAGTCTATCAAGGAAGAGTGATTGGCTGCCTCCATGGACTACGTCCTCGGCTCCACCCTAAACGTTCAGCGTCACCCACGGCACATACGCACAAGGCCTTCACTTGAGATGTTGCCGGATAAGCAGTAAAAAGTGAAGGCACGCGGGAGTTTGTGTACCATTATAACAGTTGTGCTTTTGGAATTCAGTGTTTCAGATGCAGGAATTGAGCGGATCCGCCAAAAAGATTGAAGCAATGGAGGCGTGGCCCTCTCCGTCACCCACGCTTTGGGACGTTGTGAAGTTTCATGGGCTTACGTTGTAACACGGAGATTTCATTAGTGGGTTTGCGTAATCGCTACCCCTTTAAGGCGTCTATCTCGGAAGCCGCAGGCCATCAGCCGAGCGTACGAGGCTACTTCCGCAACAAGGACGCTTCTCGGTCGACCTACAACTAATACAGTACTGGAGCTTTCCAATTGTGACACTGACCATTGACGTGTCTGTGGGTGCTATTTGCTCTCGTAAAACAAGAACCGAGCTCGCCACAACAACAAACGTGTTTTTCATTTTTATCTCTTCACTAAACCGAGCAAGGGCATCCAGTGGAGGAAAACGAACTCTTCTGCAGTATGGCATGGAATGCTACAATACAGGCATTATTTATGTGGGCATTCTCCTCCTGTCTAGATTGACCATCAGCCTTAATTGTACCTCGCAAACTGTTTGTAGAATTTTTGTTGGTTCGAGTTGGGCGCTGAGATGGGTGCCTCCTGCACTTCGACTCAGGCGCAGTATATAAAGGATCTATCCAACGTAGCTGGGAAGTATCTTGCGCGAAGACCCAACGTTTTACCACTTGGCGCTCGCTCACTCTTGTCTGTGCTGATCTAAGGTTTTGATTGAAAGAACGTGCATCGTACGCTTTTACCAATCATGCATCCGCTACAATTGGCGAATTCCAGAATGACATAAGGCTGCAGCATTACCATGCTGAGAATGACCTTCTGAGGTTCAAAAATCAAATTTCTCATTTCAATGGAAATGTTCTCATGGTTCTTCTAACGCTCTAGGGTGCGCTTTGCGGCGAAGGATATAGCGCTATCACGCCCACAATGTCAGCAGCTGACGGCGCAAGGGCTTTCAAACCCGACCTTTTGCAAAGCCGTTGTCTGCTGAAAAGCTGAGCCGACCCTACTTTGTAGTTGATTTGCCGGAGGTCAAGGCCCATGAGGGCATCTACGTCGCTCTTGACAAACTCGGCCAAGAAGCCCATTTTGTCCATTGCTGTACCTCTGTCCTGGCCCAGAAATTCACGCAATTATTATCGACTAATGTATTGAGGCATTGCGGGTTCTCCAGAAAACTTATTACTGAGAGGGATGCGAAATCCATCGTCTGTACGTTTCGGCGTACCCTCTATAACCCGCCTGCATATCGACAGTATGGCCACCGGGGACTACACTGAGGCAGATAGGCAAACAGAGCGCACTGCACTCTTCTGCAGCATTTGCGACTGCACGCTCGCAAAACATCTCATCGTCTCACTTTGTCTGCTCCCTTGTGTTGTGTAGATTTATTACACAACCGCATGCTGTTGTACCTGTCGCTCTCCTGCACTCTTGCCCGTGAAGGCCATCTTAGATCCGGGCCTGAACTCGGCGGTTTGGCATCAGCAGCCACCCTCAGCGGTAAAAATATTGAGAGAGCTGTTGGTCTGTGCCCAACCATATGTGGGAAGCAATCAGGGACTATAACTACATGACTACAATGGGTAGCGGTCGGCTGTTCGGTTTGGGACTGGAGAACATATTCTGGTAGATCGACAGGCAAACAGAGTACATGGAACAGCAAATCTACACAGACGTTTGTGGCCAGGTGCCTAACCACTAGCGATTGTCTCATCTATCAAGGCTCGCTCTTATTCCATCGCTTTCCCCAAAGGTGAATATAGATGACTCAGGACTATTAATATTGGCCTCCTACAAGATTTTAAAATTCATTGAGCGGCACATGGATTTTACTGCGTTGGAAATTACACTCTCCGGTGGTGAAGGAGCCGCAGGGGCCATAGATATGCTGAGTTCTACGACTAGTGAGCGCCTAAGATGCGCTGGACGGAAGCTTCTTCTGGCGAGGTGGGGTGGTAAAAGCTCAGTGGTCGACAGAGAAGTAGTTGCAAGCTTCTTTGCTTGTAGAACACCTCACAGATTTGTTTGGCCTACAACAGTGGCCGCTACGGCTTGCGACACCTTGCCACACCTTGCTCTTCTCTGTAGCTGTCTTTTTTTCCAGCATCGCATGTTCTGCATGAGATACTTGCTGTCGCCTACGAGTATTGCATGAGCAACTCCAGACTATAGTTATCAGTGTGATTTTTAGACCCAGATTTATGCGCAGGTACTCAGAGGCATGTTGGTTGTACACTTTTGCCAAGGGTCTTGTGTGGCTTGAAAATCGACTTTGCTGCTCGCACCGACCGTATCACCAGGCGTAGATTAGCTCTATGATTTTTACTGGAGTTTGCATTAAGTCTGTCATTGACTATCTCCTTGGGGAAATCTTGAGCTTTACAGGTGATGTCCGCTTGACAATTCGTCCACCGCCTCTTTTTAGTTGTAGTGCAATCAAATAATTTGAAGGTCACGCGTACATCAGGTAGCAAAGCGAAACCGGAAAACTCCGAGGGGATCAAAAGGGGGCTAGAAGTTGCAGCGTAATGCTTCATTTAAGGTCTCCGTACGGCGATACCCAACACCTGACTAGATACAAACCGTTTGAAGTAGAGAATTACTGAGTGATTTCACAAAAGCTTCTCCCGCTGCCCGCGATCCTCAGAATACACGAAATAATGGGCGGCGGAGAGTTGGGGTGCGCGAAGCTGCACCCGCTAAGCACTAAAAGTGATCATAGCTAGTTGCACACCACACCTAGCGCAAATGCACACAATATCGCGTCATCTAGTATCGAAGTAACGGTACTGTGCGATAACGAAGGCATACGAACAGACACGCTAGTGAGTTAAAACTTCTATCTTTAAATGTAATTCGTGTCAATAGCACGGAACCAAGCGTACTTCAACCCTTGTACACACACAGTACAGTTACAGTGAGGATCTAAAGGTTTCGGGGCTTCAACTACAGTTGTAGATAATTAAAAATGACATCAATATGAAGAAGCCGTAGACTAGAGGGAGAAAGAAGCCCAATGTGAAGAGAACTAAAGGCAGCGCAAGGAGCTTTCCACATAGCTGCGTCGGGAGCAGCTGTGCTAACGGGAGGTTATTCTACAACGAGCAAACGTAATTCTAATCAGCTACAGCAACCTGGAGCCTTTTAAGTGGTTTACTTAAGCAAAGACATGGGCAGGTTGAGACTTTGACTAGTTGAACTGGGTATCGTGGCGAAACAAGCATGTTCTGAACCACACGGGACTAACTGGTCGGGCAGGACTGGCATTGGAGCTAAGTCGACTGAGTAGAGCCTCTGGCAAGACTTGTGGAGGTTAGATGGGCCAAAAGCGAAGTATTTCCAGGCTCAAGAGTAGGATTTAAACGCCTTTAGAGCAGCAGCACGGGTGGTAGCAGGCCACACAGAGCCCTAAGTCCTACCTCGAAGACGCAACAGACCCCAGCAGCATATAGAACAAGGGAACTCATGTGAATGCGTGACTAACTCCCTGCCGGCATCAAACGGGGAACAGGCTTTCGCCTAGCTAATCGTCTCCTTGAACACATGCTCCCTGGAAGACCATCCACCGAATCCACCGACGTCGATTGCGTTCACTGAGCCCCCAGCTCCTCCGAAGCAGCGAACAAGATCGCCACTGGCGTGTCAAAATGCATTATAGGCCGACACTTGCAGTTTAGGGCGAGCTATGAAGGTCGCAGCAGGAGTTTGGGTGCTGCTGCGTGTGTGTGTCTGAGCGACCCCACCGCCAACATAGGGGGGGTGCAGGGGTATGTGCAGTATGGGGGCAGCAGCAGGTGCTGCTACGGCTGCTGCTGCCGCATTATAACGTTGCGTCTGCTTGGTATTTTGCCTTAATGCTAAGAGAGAGCCAGTAGCTGCAGCAGGGCCCCGCGCACTTGATGATGCGAAAGGATCAGTAGGGCCCCCTCCCCGCGTCCCCCCCTCACCGGGCTTCTGTCTGCTGGAGAGTGCAACCATTGATTGTTTGTCTTTTCCCCCTGTGACTTCTCCTCGCACTCTGCGATCTTGTTTTTTCGCTGTCTCGATCTGTCTCTGCCGCCGGATGCGGTTTGCCGCTACAGCCGCTGCGGCTGCTGCTACCCCTCTACGGCCTGGCGGTCGAAGCAGTAGCAGCAGATAGAGCACAGCAACAGGCGCATCACGCCTTTCGATTCATCCTGTCACTCCCAAGAACACAGTTCACTTTGGAGGGCTTCCGTCTATTGCTCCGGCGAGAAGCGGTGTCCGTTGCTCACACAGGGGCCCTGTGGAGCGGCACGTCTCCCGCTTGCGCGTGCGGCAGCGGCAATAGCAGAAAACACAAGACACCAGGCCCCGCTACGAAAGCTGTATGTGCGGCGCAGCTGCAGCAGAGAGAGACTTTTGCAGGAGCAGCAGCAGCAGGAGCAGTAGCAGCAACACCAGAAGTCTCTGCGTGCCAATGGATCCGCAGCAGCCGCAGCAGCAGCAACAGCCTCCTCCTCTGGCGGCTCCCGTAGGGTTGGCGTGTTCGCCGCTCATCGGAGCAAACTTAGGCACCAGCAGCAGCACGATGGGGGCCCCACCGGTCGTTCCCGCAGAGCTAGGGGGCCCCGGGGAGGTCGTGGAGGCCCCTGGCCTTGCAGCGGGGGCCCCCGCGTCGCTATTATTCAAGAGTTCGGTGCTTCCAGCTCTCGGCGCGAATGAGTCGAGACAAGGGGAGTGTAACAGCAAGCCTCTAGACAGAGGTGCTCCCTCAGACCCCTTCCCGACTCCTGAGGCTAAGGCTCCACGCAATGCTGCTTTCTCAGTAGTTCAATCAGCGGCGTTCGGGGGTCCATCGTGCTGTCTGACTGCTGCGGGAGGAGACGGTGGGGAACGGGATAATGGAGGCTTGCTCTCCGAATCCTTCTTCGACCCTGCAGCAGCAAACAGTCCCTCTGCCTCTTCCGACGTCCAACACGGTAGCCCCCAGCTGGCAGGCTTTATTTCGCATGGCTACAGTGTCTCGCCAGCTAACAACTCCCCTGTCGCAGATGGGGGCCCCTTCTCGGGGGGGGCGACCGCTGAGGGTCTCTTCGGCTTCAGGGAGAGGCAGCTCTTCGCCCTCCAGCAGCAGCAGCAACAGCTGCACCAGCAGCTCGCCGACAACAGCCTTTCGCAGCAGCAGCAGGAGCAGCAGCAGCAGGAGCAGCAGCAGCAGCAGCAACAACAACAACAACAGCAGCCGTTTCTTTCTTCTTCGCCGATTGCGGCCATAGCCACCACTGCTGCAGTGGGCAGAAGGGCGTCGCTCAAGAGGGGGCCTTTCGAAGGGGCCCCCTCCCTCGCCGAAAGAATGCTTGCAGCAGAAAGCATCCGCCACACTCGCGGCACAGTTGCGGGTATCATGAGGCCCGCTGCTGCTGCTGCTGCTGCTCCTGCTGCTGCTGCCGTCTCAGCGACGCCCCTTGCAGCAGGAGCAGCGACTGCCACTGCGTCTGGCGCCTCATCCTGCGGGGGCGTCGTCGCGAGCAGCAGCAGGCAGCAACAGCTGCAGCAGCAGCAGCAGCGCGCCCGCGCCACTGCGACAGCAGCGGCAGAGGGTCTGCAGCAGGAACAGGATACCATGAGTGCAACGGAGGGCGAAGATGCAGCGGGAAATTCCGCTGGCGCAGACATGCAGCAGCAGCAGCAGCAACGCCTGCGGGGGTCGCGTGTCGCGGCTAAGAGCAGCGTTCGTCTGAGCCGTCTGGCTGCAATGAGGCGTCGGAAGGTTCGGAGGCAGTGCAGTCATCGGGGTGCCGACTTTCCCGTAGCAGCAGCAGGGGGGGCAGAGGAGGGGAATAACGGAGGCAGTGGAGGTCCCCAGCTGCCTGCTTTCGCGTTTCAGAGGAGCTGTCTGTCTGTCCGCTTGGGAGAGCTCGTGAGGAGGGCTATGCGGGAGCAGCACAAAGTCGTGTGGATGGACAGAAGCGATGCGAGAGGCCTCCTGCCTCTCCCTGGTCTCGAGGAAGAAGGCACATACCTTGTCTGGACAGAGAAAGGGGCTGATGTTCTCGTGGAAATACAGGTAACTCTTCACTAGGCACGAGTTCGCCGTGTCTCTTCGACTCTCAGATAGGTGTGTGTGCATGGGTGTGTTTGTGTGTTGTGTGTTTGTGTGTATGGGTGTGTTTATGTATGTGTATGGGTGTGTCGGTGGGTGTGTTTGTATGGGTGTCGGTGTGTTGTGTGTTTGTGTGTATGGGTGTCGGTGTGTTGTGTGTTTGTGTGTATGGGTGTGTGTATGGGTGTCGGTGTGTATGTGTATGGGTGTCTGTGTATGGGTGTCGGTGTGTGTATGTCCATGTCTGTGTGTATGTGTGTATGTGTATGTGTGTGTATGTCCATGTCTGTGTGTTGTGCGTATGTTTTTGTGTGTGTATGTCCATGTCTGTGTGTTGTGCGTATGTTTTTGTGTGTGTATGTCCATGTCTGTGTGTTTGTGTGTATGTGTATGTGTATGTGTATGTCCATGTCTGTGTGTATGTGTGTATGTGTATGTGCGTTCGTCGCTGTCGCACATATACTGCGCCCCGCACATACGCGTTAGTGCCACCCATATGCAGTCTATTGCCTCAAATTAGGCGCAAACAGGCTGTTTAGATTCTTGACGGGAGTTTTCGCTGTTAGGCTTAGGGGTCCTGCCCTTTTAGATCCCTCTTCCCCAGCCCCTCTTTCTGCTCTCTTCACCGTGTCTGTCTGTGCCGCCTGCTCCGTCTTACCCCAGCCCAACTTCTTTTTCCGTGTGCTGCTGTTTGGTGTTGCTTTAAACGCCGCTTTCTGCGACGCGCAGCACGTCTTGCCGTCCTACCTGTGCCCTGTCTCGTGCTCAAGTCGAGAACGGCAGAACCTGCGGCCCTTCTTGGTCCTCTCCTCGGCTTCTCTTGCGTGTCTCTTCGAAGGAGTCTTGCGACGGCAGGGTGTTTTGGTGTATTCCAAGCCGAAAGTGGTATCGCTGCGGACTTACACGGTTGGCAAGAAGAGTCGCGCTGCTCTAGCGTTCTCCCTCCCCGAGGCGGATGCGCAGTTCGGGGGGAACCCCGCTGCTGCAGCGAATCAGTCTCACCAACAGGGAGATCTGCAGGCAGAGGGAGCTGGGGGGAGCACTAGCGCTAGCAATAGAAGCCTTTCCCAGTGTCAGAGAGCGGAGACGCCGCGAGCCGTCTCCCCCTCGCCAAGGAGCGCTGCGGCAGTGGCTTCGCCGGAGGGTCGAAAGGGTCGCACTGGGGGGCCCCCCACGGGAGCGACAGGGGCCCCCCCGATAATGGATATGCAGCTGCACTATCTGACGAAGAAGGGCCGGGTGATTGGGGAAGATTATGTCTTTTACAGGAGAAGAACTTGTGACGACGAAGGGGCTGCCCTCTACAATCTCTCCGTTTCCGTGAAAAGACAACCCAAGACGTGCAGCAAGCACCACTTTCGCTTCGACGCGCTGCCCCCCAAAATCGCCATCCCCAAAAGTGCGGAAACACCCTCCTCGGCAGTTGCTGCTGCCGCGGCAGAAGACGAAGAGGACGCTGGAACGGTAAAAGCGGCAGCGGCGGAGAGTGCAGCCGCAGAGCTGCAGCCGCTAGCAGCCGAGGCAGAGGCATTGCAACAGCTAGAACTCGAGAAAGAGCGATACATCCTAGAAAGAGACAGGGGCGGCTGGCGAGGCTGGGTTTACGCAGAAGACAATTGCGACCTCGGAGGATACGATGCTGCCTTACAACTCCCTGCAGCTCTCGCCAGCGAAATTCGCGTGCTGCTCGGCTTGCAGCCCTCCATTATGGCCCATAGATGCAAGTAAGAACTCTGAGAGAGCTCTTTTTCCCCCTTAAAGAAGGCTTTTCCGCCCCCCTTGGCAACTCCTAATAGAAGGTAGCTTCCCATTGTGGGGGATGTATGCTGTCTTCCTCTAAGGCTTCACGGTACGAGCCTTGGATGGCCTCATACAGAGCCCCAAGCCTCGGCTGAAAAAACTACTGAATCTGTGAACCCTTTAGCTGGTTGTCTCCCAGTTTTTCAGTTGGCACTACTTTTAGGGAACGAAGCTTATTCCAGCTTGAATGGAGCTCGTTGCTAGACAGTTTTCCTTTGTTGGTCGCTGGGCTTACAGCTCCCGAGTTGCCTGAGATATAAGATATGTGTGCAATGCTCCTTTGTCACCGCATGCATGCTCTGTCGGCGGTTCCCCCTGCGTCTCCTCCCGCACGCGTCCTCGACGAGGGGGTGTTTGGAAGGGCCAGCTAACACCGAAAGACGCTGGCGATGGTGTCTTATCTTGTCCTCTTCGCCTGTCCCCTTTACCCTGTTTCGCACTTGCCCACGGTGCTGCTGCTGCTGCTGCTGCTCCTGCGTGCAGTGTCTCTCTGGCAAACCACCGCATAGTCTCGTCTTTGCAACGTCGCTGCCGCTTCTTTGTCTTGTCTGCTGAGGGCGACGAGCGAATTGGCGAGGTGCGCCCCTTCGGAGATCCCAGACAAGGAGCAGATGAATCGTGGGCGGCCTATAGGCAACAGCAGATAAAGTGTGGGGCCTCTATTGGTGCTGCCGAGCAGCAGCAGCAGCAGCAGCAGCTGCAGCTCGGGCAAGTCAAAGACGAGGAAGAGGAGGATGCGGCTCCTGTGGAGCAGAAGCAGCAGCAGCAGCAGCCACAGCGACAGGCGGAAATTGCTGGACGTACACGGGGAAGGGCCAAGAGAGCTGGTGGCAGTTCTGCAGCAGAAGACGAATTGACAGGCTCGCAGCAGCAGCAGCAGCACCGCGGGCGCAACTCCCGACGAGGCGATGCCGCGGATGGAGACGCTGGTGATGCCAGCATGGTGCAAGCGAAGCATGCAGCAGAGGAGGAAGAGGGGGCAGCAACACGAGCAGCAGACGAGGCCACTACTGCAACGGGAGATGGTGAGGGGACGGCGTTTGAGGGCAAGTCTGAAGTCGATGGGTTCAAGGGGAGTGGTGCAGGCGCCAAGCAATCGCAGGAGGATGTGGAAGGCAAAGAAGAACCTCTTGCGCATGTTGAGAGGGCGACAACAGGATCGCTCAAGGAAGGGCAGAAGGACCTCAACACGGATTTGACTGGGGGGGGGGGCACTTGTGAGACGATGGAAGACACAGGAGTCGCACCAACTGGGCTAACCGCAGGCGGGGGTAGCGTCTCGGGAGGAGGAACAACTTATCAAGACGGGGAAGAGGAGTCTTACATAGTGCTCGGGGAGCTCTCTGCCGAGTCTCTTACGACAGCAGACAGCTCGTCGCTCGTCTCGTCCATACGGCTCCCCCCCGGCTGCCGCATCGAGGTGGAATTTCCCACCGAGTTTCATTCCTTCATGGAAGTTGACAGAGTGCGAGTCGCCAGCAAAGGGGAGATCCGCAGCGCCCTAGCGAAGCTCAAGGCCTATGCTGAGCAGCTCAACAAGTCAGATGCGCAAAACATAGATAGACCACAATAATAGAGTTGTGCATCCCATCACCCCCAGAGGCACATGCATGCTTATGGACTGGCTGTTCGCTTCGGGTTCTGTCTGGTTTGCTTCATTCATGTCTATGTGTGTGTGTCTGTGTGTGTATGTGTGTATGTCTCTTTCTGTGTGTCTGTGTCTGTGTATGTCTCTCTCTGTGTGTCTGTGTGTGTGTATGTCTCTCTGTGTGTATGTGTGTATCTCTCTGTGTGTGTATGTGTGTATGTCTCTGTGTGTGTGTGTGTCTGTGTGTATGTGTCTCTTTGTGTGTGTGTCTCTCTGTGTGCCCTTCTGTCCATGTGTATCTCTGGTATGCGTCTTCTTAAAAGAAGGATTTTATTTTCATGAAGATGCTTTTCTGTGCTTGACCGGGGTGTACGTGCAGGTCCCTTGACTTTTCAGCGATTAACTTGGCGCAGAACGCAACCAATCTGTACTGGAATCTGAGTCGCTTTGATAGGGGGGGTTGCGTGGAGGCAGCATTGCAATCTTTATGTCCGTCCTGCGGCTTGAGGCTGAAGCGGCGAAGAGCCTGCAGCAGCAGCGCATCTGCTGGCGATGAGAAACAAGGAAAGCGTGGCAAGGGGGGCCTTACTGTCTCTCGGGATCAGCGACGACAAAACGAGGCAGATGCGTTTTACGATTTCATGGCGGCAGAGTTTTCAAAGAGGAGCCAAAGGCTGAAGCAGAGGAAGGAAGAGCTTGGGGAGACGTTAAAAGAGAACAAGAAAATCAGATTGCCTGCGACAGTGGATGGCGGGGATGTGGCTCTCATCAATGCATTCATTGATGCAGAGACAGGACTCATCAAGTAAGGGCGCTCCCCGTTGGTGCATGCAGAGGTGTAGGTGACACCTCCTCTGCGTATTTGCCGCTCGAGGCTGAGAGAGACACGCCTCAGGAGCATGAAAGGAAAGGCAGCAGTAAAAGTAGGAGGGAGGGGGCTGGATAGGACGGCAAGCAGGCATGGCAAGTAGAATACGAAGCTCCAAAGAGGAGGGGGCCAAATACGCTCAGTCTCTTTTTGCAGCGCACAGAAAGAAACACCCTCTACAGAAAGGAATGTCTTTTCAAGGCTTCAAAGAAGTGCGTGTGTGTGTGTGTGCTTGTGCCTCTTTGGCGCTCCAGGCGGCCCTTTTCTTTGGCCTCTGCTTCCCAGCGCCGCATTTTATACATTCACTGCTTGCGCAACAATTTTCACGCGAACGTAAGGCTCAGCAGACTACCAGGCAAGGGCCGTGCAGTCTTGGCGGCAGATGTGATAAGGAAAGATGACTTTGTACTAGGTACGACTAGCACTGTCACGCCCCTTCTCAGTGCGACTTTTTACTCGCCCCCCTTCCTTCTCCCCTCGTGCCTTGACTCCTCCTAATGATGTCTTCGTCTCTGCGTTGCTCTTGCGTGCTCCTCCTGGCGCACTGGCGGTTGACGTGGAGACAGTCTTGTCAAGTGTAGCTCCCCGTCGCTCGCCCCTGTCTCCAAAAACGTCAAAGTCTTCTGTATCCTGCTTGCTGCGACATTGCCTCCTTGCTCTCTGCCTTCTCTGTCCATTTCCGCGGGTGCTCTTTGAACCCGCATATCCAAAATTTTTCTCAGTCATCTGTCCTTTGCACTCTGTGCGCTCAAGAATACAAGGGCGAGCTCTGCTCGGAGAGAGAGGCCAGGGAGAGAGACATTCGCTATGACCGTTCCAAGTGCTCCAAGGGGTATATATATATATATCTACATATGTAGAGAGAGAAAGAGAAAGTGAAATAGGAAGAAAGAGAAAGAGATAACTCGTTCTCACTGTCTAAGAAGGGGGGCTTGGGGTTAGGGGCTTGCACTTGCCTGCATGCGCGATGACTGTGTTTCCTCCTTCGTGTTGCACCGTCGTGCCTCTCTGTGCGGGTGTCAACCTTTGGTGTAGTTGCTGCACCCACCTCGGGGTGCTGTAGAGCTTGGCGTGGCGGCTTGTGTGCAGGAGTTTCATGTTTTATTTTAAATACAAGGAGAGGCAAATGAGCATCGATGCGACAGAGGAACGCCTTGAGTTCGGTCCCGCGCGGCTCATCAACCACTCTAGAAAAAATCCGAATCTCAAACCCAAGGTAAGGAAGGCAATGTCCATTCCTTGGGAGAGGCGTGTTCTCGCGTGGGGGGTGGGAGAGAGAACGAGAGTAGAAAGACGACAGACAGAGCGAAGGGCAGCGCAGCTGACGCTAAGGAGGAGGCGGGGCACACGAAAGGGCAGGCGGCAACAGAATGCAAGGCAGAGGAGAATGAATGGATGAGTTTCTGCGTATGGGTGATGTCTTGGCCAGGCGGAGGCTCTGGACGGCGACTCCAATGATCTACGGCTCTTTTTCGTTGCTCTAAGGGACATAGACGAGTAATCATCAACCCTAGTAGCAGGTTCTCCTAGCTTTAAAAGAAGCGAACCGGCAACAGCAAACGGGTTCAGCACCATTTACTCCTCGTGTTGGCAGCCTCCAGAGTGTGGCGTTACAGTGCATAAGGGGATTTTAGCGCTCCTAGATCTTTAAAAGGGCCTAAGAGCGACTGGCTATTTTGTATGCTTTTAATGTGCGTTTAGGGGCGAGGAGCTGCTGGTTGACTACGGGGAACGTGACCCAGAGGCCCTCAAGCAAAACCCCTGGCTCAACGAATAGGGGCAGCAAACACAATGGCAGGAAAAGCAGGGGAATAGAACCATGCGTCATGCATATGAAAGTCTGGTATTAGAACATTTGTGACTCTTTTTACTATTGCTTCTGCCGCCTCCGCTACTCCTGCGATTTGCATGTATCTTGGCCGCGGGAAAGTTGACGGCGCACAGCACAAAGTACTGTCTATTTGGCAGGAGAATTCATGGTTCTCCCGAAATTTGCATGAGAGAAGCATGCGAGCGGGGCAAAGGGAAAATCGGGGATTCGCACGTGGGGGCGGGCGCGATCAGCTAGCCTGAGACGGCAGGGAGAAATAGAAGGGTTGAGAGGGAGGTAGAACTAGGAAGGCGGGAGTCATCTGCTAGGTAATAGGCTCAGATGCATACAGGAGGACAGCCTTGTTTTCTGCTTTCTCTCCCCCAGAGAAACTTGAATGTATGTGGGGACGTTAGCTGAGTGGTGGCTTGGGCGGGGTAGCTTTTGAGGGTCACCTTCCTCCTACGCACACGACCGGAGTTCAATGAATTCAGGTGTGCCGCTGCGTCGGGTGAATTTTGTCGGATCAAGAGTTAGGAGTGGTTATCCAGAGTTCTTGCGTTGAGACGGTTCCGAGTTGCGTGTCTGTGGGTGTATGGTGACACTCCCGATCGCTGGCCGTAAAAAAGTTGAA
The DNA here is from genome assembly GCF_002999335.1 of Cyclospora cayetanensis. Lineage (NCBI taxonomy): Eukaryota > Apicomplexa > Conoidasida > Eucoccidiorida > Eimeriidae > Cyclospora > Cyclospora cayetanensis. Next base: position 54,677 of record NW_020312090.1, on the reverse strand, counting down.
CTGTTGTGACCGGATACTAGCCTCCTCAAAGAACGCGAAAGACACCAAAAAGCTTGCTCTCCCTCGCGGGAACGGTAGCCTTTCGCTGTGTCACCCCTGGCGCGGCTTGGCCCCCTGGCACAGGGCGCATGCACTGCGTGCCGACGCTGGGGCTGCGCCAGAAGGCGTTAACGAAAAAAGCCAGAAAAACGTTGGAAATGACTCGGTGTGGGCTATTTGGACTCAGAGGAAGAAGAAAGAACGTTCAAGGGGCAAGGGCCCCATGCGCAGCTTGCTTGGGGGGCCCTCACAGCCGCAGACAGCCGCTGCCGCTGGCCGTCGCTTCTCTTCCCTAATTCACCTTTCTGTGGGGTCCAGGCTATTCGGAGGCTTGCAGCTGTAGGTATTGCTGGTGCGCATCGCAGCCATGAGACCGCAGCAGCAGCTCGGAGAAATCCGGGTGTGTGTGTCACTGTCTCAAGCCAGATTCTTCTCTGGAGATCGTTTTCGCTGCGTGCTTACCCTAGAGCGTGTTGAGGCATCGGGAGCTGCGCAGTCGGCGAGACAGGACGGAGAACTTCGTGGACAGACCACCGAACTCGAAGCGCTGGTGGTTCAGTTATGCGGTGTAGTGACATGCCTTCGGAGGGGTGAAGGGGCGTCCGGCCCTTTGCTCTCCGTGTTACAGCAGCCGCAACAGCAGCTGTACAGACACCTTGCTGCCCCTTGGCTGGTCAGCAGCAGCACATGCAACGCAGCAGCGAGTGCGGCTGCCACTGCTGCTGTTGCCGCGGCAGCAGAAGGGGATCTGCCGAGCAGCCCCCCTTCATGGCATGGGGAAACGGATCCCCTTGCGTTGCAGCAGCAGCTGCTGCAGGACCCTGCTGCTGCCGCGGTGTATGGACAGGAGAGCAAGCTGCTGTTCCTCTCGGAGCCATGTGTTGTCGCGGAAAGCATTTCGCTGCCTCAGGCTCAGAATAGCAGCCGTTTCTGCACGGGGAGTTGCTGGCCACATCAGCGGCAGCGCCAGCTCATACAGCTGGACCAAAAGAGGCCCCCAAGTTGCACGAGCTTCCAGTACGAATGTGCACTGCCCCCTTTCTTGCCACCATCTCACAGGGCTGGCGGCTACTCATACTTCTTGGTGATTCATGTATTTCGTCCAGCTGCTTCCGCTAGCCTTCCACGCCACGCAGTCGGGAGAGTGCCTATTTGGCTTGGCGGCTGCCCACTGCCCGATATGCCGCTTTTGCTCACTTTGGGCCCCCCCGTTCTTCCCGCCGCTGGTGGTGACGCACTAATTGACGCAGCACCTGCTGGAGAGGCAGCGGCTTCTGCTCGCGCAGCAGCAGTCTCACCAACACCAGGAGAGCGAGGCAGCGCTGGCAAGGGCCTCCGAGAGCAGCAGGAGCAGCAGAAGAGAGAGCAGGCTCGCGAAAACGAGCAGCTAGCCAAAACCAGCAAAGGGGATTCGGAGCCGCCTCGGTGGTTGCAGCTGTCCGGTGTGCTTCGCTCCCTCGGGGGCAGCAAACAGCGCGAGCCAGAATCCGCAGTCCAGACAGAGCTAGCACCAGCAGCGGCAGCGACAAGCGATACCAGCCAAAAAGGCGCATGCAGGAACCCCATGCTCTTTTCGTTTGGCGCGAAAGCAGTGCCTCTCAGGCCCCCCCGCTGTCGCTGCTGCCGCCAAGGCTGCTATGAGGGCCCCTCAGAGCCGCTGCTCAACGGCCTTCCGGGGAGCTCGTTGCTGCATCAGCACACTCAGAAAAAGCCGCATCCTGGTGGGCTACCGCTTGAAGATGCAGTGGCTCTCTGGCGCGCCAGCGGCTGCATTAGGACTTACGGAAACACACTGGTAACGTCTCTCCTGGCTGCAGCTGCTCCAGTCGCCCCTTCTTACAAGGCGCCAGAAGGCCAGGGCCCCGAGGCAGCTCCCGAGGAGACAGTACAAACGGCGCCTCTTAGAACAGAAAAAGAAGCGAGCCAGCCTGCCCTACCGGCAGAAGCAACAGCAACTGCATCAAGGAAAGCCGTCATCGACAGCGCAGACGGCACACCAGCGGCGATTTCAACAGCGGAGTCCCCTGCTGCAGAAGGGTCTGCCCAGCTCAGCGTGAGCAGCAGTAGCAGCAGGAGCAGCAGCAATAGCAGCATCAGGAGCAGGAGCAGGAGCAATAGCAGCATCAGGAGCAGGAGCAGCAGCAATAGCAGCATCAGGAGCAGGAGCAATAGCAGCAATAGCAGCATCAGGAGCAGCAGCAATAGCAGCAATAGCAGCATCAGGAGTTGGAGCAGCAGCAAGAGTAGCATCAGGAGCGGCTATGTTTCTTCAGATTCTCATGCAAGGCGTTTGCACGTGTTGCAGTGTGTGGCCGAGGGGGAGATGCCGTGCGGTGGCGCGTACAGTACTAGCAGCAGAGGGGATACCTTTAGAGTCAGCCTGGAGGGGCGTCTGCTCTGTGCTATGTGGTTGCAGAGTGGGGGCCATGTGAACAAGCAGCCCGCAGTTGCTGCAGGGGAGGCCTTGAGGCTTGCATTTGACTTTAGGGGGTGTCAGCTCCCCACGTACCAGGTGACGGTTGCTCTAGCCGTGGTAGAGCAGCAGCTGCTGCAGCAGCACCAGCAGCAGGCACGCACTGTGTGGGGGCAAAGCGAGTTTGTGTTGCACAGAGACACGGTATCGCTCATGGCTTTCGCGCCGCCAGCCCTTCCTCCGTCCTTCACCTCCGATTTGCTGCAAGTGTCGTACTCCCTTGTGGTCCAGTTTACTTGCCCTCTACTAAAGCACGCGCAGGAGGAAGAGCAGCAGCGCAAGCTGCAGCCGCTACCCGCCAAGGTGAGGCTATCCGACGTTGCGAATTTGGTTTGGGAGCTGCCCGTGGTCGTCACTCCGCCTGGGGAAGGGGCCACTCCGCATGAGCAGCAGCAGCGGCAAGAAGAGCAGCAGCAGCAAGAGGCGTGGGGGGACGTGAGCGTACCCAGGCACTGTTCTGGTGATGGCACACTGTTGGGCTTTGCTGCTGCGCGCGCTCGTCGCGAGCTGGTGCTCTAGTGCGAATCCCTAGGACGCTGTGTGAGCGTGCAGGCACTGCGCCTGGTATGTAGGTCTAAGGTTACGCAAAGGAAGGGGGGAAAATCGCGCGTTCTGCAGCAGCAGCAGGGGGCTGTGGCTGGGCTGGAGGCTTCGTGCAGTTCTTTCTAGGGCCCTTCGGAGGAGGGTAGCATGAGGGAACAGGGTCTAGAGAGGGGGGGAACGACACCGTGGCACGAGGGAAGGCAGGCACCAAGGGCATAATAAAGGCTTAAAGAAAGACGGCCAAAGGGCTGGACGCAAGCAGATGAGGAAACGGAACTTGCAGGGCAGAGATTAATGTAGTGCGCGAAAGAGACAAATAATGTCAACGTGTCTGGCGCTCCTCCTAAGGCTCCGCCTTAGGAGGAACGCCTTCTTAGGGGTGTGGCACAAAGGCCAAGAGAGCCGTTCTGGCTCCGCGCATATTACTCGACCAGCACAATGCTGCGGCTCCCGTCATGTCGAGCAGCAAGAGATGCTGCTACAGTGGCTGCTCGACAAAACAAGAGGTTTTAAGCAGAGATTCCCTGTGGGCTATCGAAAGCGCATGAAAAACGTTATAGAGCATTATTTTCGACGAAGAAAGGATGGCGGTCGATGCCCTGCATCCACTCGCGCCAGCTGCACATACATACACCCGACGGAGCAGAAAACGCAGGAGCACAAAGCACAACACGACGCAACACATAATTTAAAAGGGAGTCTTCCAAAAGCAATAGTACCGGAAGCAGCAGCAAGAACTATCGCGGCATCAGACGACACATGGAGTGTTGCTCTGCTTCTTCTTTTTGGGGAGAGTATACGGATGCTAGCACAGCAACTCTGAAGAGTTTGACATACATAGGGGTGTTCAATGTATGCGCGACTGAGGGGTAAATGGTGGAATCCTTGAAGGCCGCGATAGTTTCTGCGATAGAATCGAACTCAACTGCAGGAAGTTCAGCCAAACGTGCCCGTCCGTTGTTGTATGCATCGTAACATGGCTGCAACAGGAGCAGCAGCAATGGCAGTTGCACAAAAGCACGAACTACAGAAGAGCGCCCTAGCGAAGGCACGAGATATGTCTACGGCTTTAAAATTTGTGCAGATGTAAGAAGCTGAATGGAGCATGTTCACATTGCCGTGGACTCCTAGCTGCCATTTCCGCGATCGCTCTCGACGATAGTGTGAATTGTGCTTGCATGTGTGTCTCGCTTCCTGTGTTGAGCAAGTAAAGGCGAAGCCAGTGAGGTCACCTGTAGCAGGAGCAGGCCTTCCGCTGGAGCTGTGTGCAGGAAGGCGGCGGCTCGTGAAGTAGCAAAACGAATGGCAGAGACTGGTGCGGTGCCACGGCATATCTCGATTGCCAGTCCTAGACGCATGATCGGGAAAGAGAACCGACAAGAAAACTATGGCCCCCCTCATCTAGATCACACGCACTACAGAAAAGACGGGCTGTGAGTGCAGCGTCAGATCAAAACCTTGCAGTGTCAGAAGCACTCCACGAGAGAAGAAAAAAGGGGGAGGCACAGTCATTCTGCCTGCCTGTGCCTCCCCCTTTTTTCTACGCCACACTCAAACCCCCACGTTCGAGCGCACCCATCATCTTGCGGATTTGGTTATAGAGGAAAGACTGGCCTTCCAGTCGCACGATCGCCACGGGTTCTTCGTTTCCGGGGAGCTTTCCAAGCTTCACCTGTTGCAGTGTAGACCGCTCCTCACTCATGATACGAGCATCGAGTGCGCTACTTCATGCCGGAGGAGTTGAAGAAAAGACTCACGAACGGCCCCTCAATGAATCCCTACGGATGGCGGCGATCAGTAGGAGACAAAGAGTCTCGCATTGGGGTGCCCTACCCTCCCTAGGGTTCAGATTTAGGAGTTGGCTCACTGTGGCGGAATGTATGTGTCTTTTGAAAGCTGCAGGATTCTTATCCTTGTTTTTGCTCTTTCTCGTAAAATTGCGGTAGCAGTGCGTCCCTTCGTAGAGTCGCATCACCTTCCCCAGTCGATCCTGAACAGCAAAACACAGGCCACACACCGGATATCCAGGACTGTGGGGTGTGTTGCATGCAGTGCTTGCTCCTCCCCCTCAGTCGCTAAGCGGCTGCGAGCCTTGTTTTCCGTGGGCAGGAGAGTGTGGGGCCCTAGAGTTGAAGTTTCAAGCCGCAGGCTCCTGGCACAACACCCTTGGCTCTTGTGCTCCAGGCTTTAAGCGGCTATATGTCTTACGATAAGGTCCTCTGGTGCAACCTTGGCAGGGATATCACGATACAACGCAATACACTGGGGAGGAAGTTCACTGCTCGCAGGGGGAGCCTCAGCTGGAATTTCTGCCGCTTCCTGTACCAATACCCCTCTTGGGATATCTGCCGCGGAATCTTCCAAACCAGCGCACGTTGGGCCGTCTACGGGAGCAGCTGCCGTTGCTTTTTCCGCTTGCATGCACTGGGTATGACGCGCCTTCAGATCCGCCCTAATGGCCACCGGTTGGATAAGCCAAAGCGGCAAGACGTATTCGTAGACACGGCGAGAACAGCTCACTCTAAAGGGGCAACAACAAGCAGCACACTCTTGAATTGTAGACATTTTACGAGGGGCAAAAGGTATCATTACCAACAGTGCCGGCAACGGTGGCACCAAACGCCGTCACAGGAAGAGCGAACTCCAAACAAACATGCGCAGTCTTATGTATTCTCCCTCATACGTACTCCCCCTCATATTCCTTCCATCGCGAAACCGTGAATGCGAATACCATATGCCCTCTATACCCTATTTCAGACCTGGCATCGAAGTTCTTGGTAACAGGGCGGATGTCGAAGCAGCGGATATCCAGAGGCAGCTCCTTATTAAGGCGCTGCAGGAGGGCAGCCACACGCTGCTGTTGCCACGCAGCAACCGCCTCCCTATCGGCTGGGCAGGCTACTCCCAGGGAAAGAGACTGACACTCCTCATCAGACGCGTCAAGAAGCTGCTGCTCTGCTAAACACTTCCCAGGCTGCTGCTCGTCTCGTCTTTGCTCGTCTTGTCTTCGCTCGCCCTCCCCCTGAGCTTCCTGCTCCGGATCTCTCTGCGCCTTCTGCTGCTGCTCTTCTCTGCCAAACGCCACGGGTCCTAAGGACAGCCTCAATGCCACAGCATTAGACGCTGCATGAACGCCCTTGTCTGTTCTTGCTGCTCGAGTCCATTGGAGCCGCTGCAAGCACCCAAAGTGCTCTGCGGCGATGCCACCGCTGCGTACCAACGCAGCCTCTAACTCCCCCTCCACCGTTCGCAGCAGCTGCTGCTGCTCCTGCTGCTGCTGGAATTCCTCGTCACCTGATGAGGCATTGGCCTCTGCAGAATTTCCGTCCACTTGAAACTGCTTTTGAAAGCCGAAAAACCTGGATCCGTTGTACCTGTACATACAGACACCAAACCCTAAAATACAAGCGGTAGACCCCGTAGCGCAAACTTGACTTTGCAACTCCTTGCCCAATTAAAAGTACAAACTCCGTACCCAATTAAAAGTACAAACTCCGTACCCAATTAAAAGTACAAACTTCTTCTTTGGGGGTCTAGGTACCTTCATAGGCACCGCCTCTACTGCTGCCTGGTCCTGCGAATTTCCACTGGCCAGCTGCTGTTGCTGCTGCTGCTGCTTCATGAGGCGCTGCATGTGCTGCCGTATCTTTTCACCCCTCGAGCGCTTCCGTTGAGGCTCCCGGTGGGAGCCTGCACCATCAGCAGATCGCTTTTCCTTCGCAGGTCCAAAACCTTCCAGATGCCCTCCCCTCTCGTTTGTGGGTACTCCATTAGCAGCAGCGTCACTCCTACTGCCATGCCTGCTGCTGCTACTACTACTACCGTTTTTGAAGGGAACGCCGTCGCTGTCGTGAAGCGGGTTATGCCTCAGGGTTTCAGTCGCACAGGCCGCTGCCTTCTTGCCATTGCAGAATGGAAGCTTGGAGGGTGCCGATAAGCACTCATTTTCCACTGTAGGTGGTTCTTCTCCAGCCGCTCCACTTAGGGGTACTGCTGACGGCTCCTGCTGCACTGCAGGATGGGCATCCTCTTCATCAAGCAGCGGGTTGCACAGCATCTCCCGGGGTATCTTGAGAGCGACCTTTGGCCAACCACCGCTGCTGCTCTTCGTACTATTACTCGTTCCCTCGCCACTTAAGCCGCAATGATGCATGTAATCTGCCAACGTCGAAGCCGCGGGGGAGGAAGCAGGAGCAGAAATAAGCTCTAGAGATAACGTCTAAGTCCTGCAGCTTACAGAGGGCGGAGAGCCGATGTGCGGCTGGCCGCTCGATCTGTCAGCGTTCGGGGAGTTGCTTGCCTTCCTGCTGCTCCCTCTTGCCTATGATATCTTGGCAAAGATTAAAACTGAAGTAACCTTTTCAGTGGGCAGCGGGTGTGGGGCCAGGCATGCAGTGGCAGCAGTCGCGGCAGCAGTAGCTGCTGTAGCAGTTGACCGGGCATCTCCCGGGTGTATGGACACCTTCCACGCGAAAACAAACACGCATCAGCAGTGGTATCAGCTGCATATATTTCTTGCTTTCAGTGTTTCAGTAGAAGCCTTCGACAGGTACAGCGGGCCCCCCTTTTGCCTTGCTGCTGTTGCAGCAACTGCAGCCGCTGCAGCAACAGCCTCAGTCGCAGATGTAACTGTTTCGGAAGTAACAGCGGTTTCAGCTGCTTGGTCATTGGAATTTCAGAACGGGTTGGTGGCATTGAGGGACGAGACAGCAGAAACGGCTCCGTTGGTGGAGCAACAGCAGCTGCTGCTGGTGTTTAGCTGCAGCTGAGCGCGGGCCTGGCTACCTAAAGGGGTGATCCAGAGGGTATACCCGTGCTCTAATCCTGTTGTTTAGGCAATGGGGGCCCCAGCGACGCCTCCGCTCTGCCACAGGGGCCGCTGCCAGCACCACAGTCGAGTGCCCAATACCTGCTGCAGAGACAGCAGCAGCAGCAGCAGTCCTTCTGGCGACAGCGACCTTTCTGCGCCGAGTACCACGAGTGCCTCTTGCCCCCCGACCTCTCCCGTATCGGTTCCGGAGAGTTTTACGCCTCCAGCGGCTGCTGCTGCCACCCGAGTAGAAGGGGCAGCGGGCATCCAAGTTCGAGGTGGAGGGGGAACGCTGCACAAGCTGAATGCGTTGCTCCTCATGGGGTATTCTAGGCCGCTCTCCCGCCAGTCTTGGGACCGTCTCTGGGCTTCGCGCATTCTGTCTGGGGCCCTTTCCTTGGAGACTGGGCACAGAGTGTCTCTCCAGCGCGGGAGGCCTGAGTCAGAAGGCCGCCCCTCAGCAGTTGACAGCCACCCGCCGTCGGGCAGCTCCTTGACAGGGGAGACTCTGAAGCCTGGAAGTCGCAGACTTGTGGGCACCCTCGCGTCATGGGGTCCACCGATCGCTGCGTGGCTGCGCGAGTGGATGGGCCCGATCGCGTACGGCGCAGCTCTCGCCGTTTGTTGTGCGTTCATCCGCAGGCTGTTTTCCAGGGGGGGCGGTCCGCAGGAGGCCCCTTTCTCGCAGTTTCTTTTTTGGCTGAGGAGAGGCGATTTGCAGCACGTGTCGATACACCAAGTGGACTCGGAGCAGTTCGTGTACTTCAGGGTAAAGCCAGAAGTCTTGGGGGCGGCTTCGGGCGATGGACGGGAGAATGGGGGCCTCTCCAGAGGGGCGACACAGGGAGGGCCTCTTTCTACCGACTTTGTTGCAAAGATGCTTCCAGGAGCCGAGGGGTTGGTAGCTCAGTTGCTCGTGTCTGCTGTAGCCCGACAGACGAGTCTCTCCCGACAGGCCCCCGTTGTCGCTGCAGCTGGCGGCGATGCCTTGGAGGTTCAGGCAATGCCAACGAGCTTCTCGCTCTCCTTTTGTGACCTTCTGGTTCTTCTTGTCTCCATCAGTGGTCTCGCCATTGTTGCATGTGCGCCTTATTAGACCCCTTGGCTGTAGACTCTGAGCCCTGCGAACCCTGGCGCGTTCCGCCTCCTGCTTCGTTCGTAGAGTGCGCGTTTCGCCGTACGCCCACTGCGTGCGGCTCTGCCATGATGAGAAACGCTGCACGCCGGCGGCTGGACTGCGCGATTTTCCCCTCAGGTTCCCACTTCAACTGGCTGCAGCAAAAGCCTTCTTGGGGCAGAGCCGACGCTCGTGGGCTGCCCCCCAAGGTCACTTTTGCCGATATTGCAGGATCACGAGCTCTTAAAGCCCGTCTTTCGCAGGCGGCTCTACTTCTGACGGCTCCAGACGCATGCGGGGCCCTCGGAGCGAAGGCCCCAAAGGGCATCCTCCTAGAGGGGCCCACCGGCACCGGTGTGTGAGCTCAACGCCCAGGCTGCAGCGGCAAGAGTGCTTCATGCATGCATGCGGGCTTGCCTTTGAGCGTATGCAAGAAGGTTGTTTGTCTGAAAGCGCCCTCTGGCACAGTGCCTCTTGCGCATACTGTGTATTCATGCAGCTGCGGGTCGGGTTTCTCGCAGGTAAAACGCTGGCCGCACGTGCCTTGGCAGGGGAAGCAGGTGTTGCGTTTCTCTGGGGGAACGCCTCTTCCTTTGTGGAGGTGTTTGCTGGGAGGGGGGCGTCCCGTGTGCGAGCTCTCTTCGCGGAGGCGAGCCGCCTTGCTCCCTGCATCTTGTTCCTCGATGAAATAGACGCCATTGGCTCGCGTCGCGTGTCAGGAAGTGAGCGCGGATCAAAGTCTGCGGGTTGCAAGTGTACGGGGTGTATTATGTCTGCAAGGGAGAGGTGGAGGGGGCGAGGGGGTATGTATGCTTTCTTGAGTGGCGCATCCCTAGACCTTACCAAGAGTCCTGTGTTGTCAGGCTTCGATCTTGTGGACATGCGATTCATGGGGCTTGCGAATGCTCGCAGCGGGTGCATGCCAAGAGTATGTGCAAACCCTTAACCAGCTGCTGACGCTGATGGACGGCTTGGAAACCAGCAAAAAGTGGGCTAGAAAAGGCACTGGCGTTCGTCATCGTGTCCTGCTCTTCGGTGCGCCTCCCTTCACCGGGTGCAAGAACTCAGGGGGCGTCAAAATCTGACCCTGCGATTTGCATGCAGACCTATACTGGTGATGGCTGCGACAAACCGTGCAGACTGCCTGGACGAGGCCCTCCTAAGACCGGGACGCTTCGATCAAATCATCACAGTCAACCTGCCGGATGCACAAGAACGGTCAGGCTCTATGCATGTACACGCATGCATGCATATACGTATCTCTATGCATATATAATGGGACGCCCTCTCGGACCTCTAGTTGAGCAGCCGTTGTAAACCGGGTGAAAGCTGTGGCTTCTTAGTTTGTGTCAAGTTGCGAGCCCATGTGTAGCTGCATATGTACGTCTAGAAACCCCCAAGCCTAGGTGCGCATGTGACCTCCTCGGTTCTCTTTGAGTGTCTTCTTCGTTGCTTCTTAGGGAAGCCATCCTGGCGCTGCACTTCCGCGGGGTGTCTGTGGACCCTGAAGTGTCTCTATGGAGTCTTGCTGCCGCAACTGATGGCTTTTCGGGAGCCTGCTTGGCCGCTCTCTGCAACGAATCAGCGCTGCTGGCGGCTAGGAAAGGCCTATCAGCCGTAGGCTGCGTGGAGGTTGAGGAGGCCCTCCGAGACATGCGGGCTGCAGGCAGAGGGAGAGCTAGCAATGCTCTTGCTGCTGCCACTGCCGCGGAGACAAAGGCAGCAGCCGCAGCAGCGGCTGCTGCACAACAGCTCTTGCAACAGCAAAGCAAACAGGGCAGCGCCAATAGGCGCAGAAAGTTTCGGTTCCAAAGCCCCCAGGTATGATACATATACTTAAGGCCTTTAAAAGTTTTGAAGCTCGCCCAACAGGGGCCGGCTGAGTACAGTAGCACTTCTTCCGTCCAGACAACGAAGAGGAACTCTAGATGCCCCTCATGTGCGCGTGTGGGTGTTTCCTCAGACTTCTCGGAGTGAGGCGACACCCATTCACAACGCAAGCACCACTCGGCCTCGCGAACACCAGCTGCAGGACGATGCCGAGGAACAGCAGCGCATGACTGAGCTGCAGCTGCGTGGTGTGCAAGAGGGTCTCCTTCGCCAGTTGGAGGCAGTCTCGAGAGCGGCCCCTAGGCTGTCAGCGGGGCTGAACCCCTGTTGATTACTAGGCCTAGGTCGCCTCGTGTGGACTCCTAGAACCCCTTCAAAACCAGGCGCTTTTCGTGAGGTGTAGCAAGTGACCAGCCAGCCGAGTGGCTGGGTGTTTGAGCAGCGACATAGGGCACAACGCGCCAAGCTCGGCTAGCCAGGCGAACACCACCCCGCTGCCTGCTGGGGTCACTGAGCAGCAGCAGCAGCACCTAGCAAACCGTAGCCACGCAATCGATCAACTAGCTAGCCGGCTCCTATCCAAGAAGCAAGGGCACACAATGGGTCAGGGGAAGGGGGGCCGAAGCACGATTCATCCTTGAATATGTGACAGCCCCAATCCTCTGTCTATACACACTATCATACCAAAAATAATACGCTCTCTGTAATGCGCCCTAACTGCAAGACGCGACGGCTAAACCTCAATGTATCTACCCTGCCTGAAAATTAGAAACCCTCGAGCTGCATCCCCACTCTATTTTCCAAACACCACGCCGTGCCCTCACTGGTTTTAAGCATTTGGCTTTCGAGCAGCTCTTGCTGCAAACGAAAGCCATTGAGGTTTCCGGCATTAATCACGGGGGGTATCGGGGGAAGGCCTGATGAAGAATGGCCAAGCTGGCCCCCAAGGGCAGATACATCCTCACGTGACCACGCAACTACATGTTCAAACACAAAGATACGTAGTGAGCATTGGTGCAGGAATGCGAACGACAGAGCGCGACTGGAGAGACACTATAGTTCCCATCAAACAGCCAAATGCCAACGGAAGAGCTGAGACGCGGCTCGTCGCCCCGTCCCATAGGGTTCAAATAATACATCCCATTCGAAGCAGGTTCTATTGGCATCGTTGCTGCCTCTACAGCTGGTGCGCCAGCTGAAACCTCCACTCCAGCTCTGCTGTTCGGAGGCCCCGTTGTCTTGTGCACGGAAGAACAAGTCCAAGAGATCATCCAAAAGGGGGGCGTAGAATGGGAGGAAGTTAAGGGCAGCTGGGCAAACCCCGATTCTCCGTACTCACAGATATAGATAAAGATGCCACATGGTAGTACTGGAGAAAGTTGCTTGAACGTGACTCGCTTCGCAGTGCCTGGAATAAGTATGACCAAGGGGGGCCAGCCACTGCTTCGTCATCGCAGCACTCTGGCACGGAACATGAACCCCGATTTCTTGAAACCCTAGCCCTTTCTGGCCTCTTGCAACAAATAATAGTCCATCAGCACACCATACCATGCTATGCACGATCGACACAGAAAATACATCCTGTGTATACACAGGTATATACCTAATCATCCATAGGCACGTTCACGTGGAAGAGTTGCACATACACAAAGATAAACCAAGGCATACCTCCTCGCCTATCTGTTTCCACATCGTCCGACTCGCACGTAAAAAGAATGCAAAACGCAGGGCCTTTCATAAAATTGGTTAGTATCACGCCAGTTAGCGTGAAGCCCGTAGGCGTCCAGTGAAAAATCTGGAGACTCCCAGGCCGTTGCTCCGCCATCTCAAGCGCTCTACAGCGTAATGAGGTCCGACAATTCTGGCTTCATCGGGCCCTTCTGTGCCTCAATGCTGCCATCTGCCGCTTCACTCAAACCTGCGGGGTCTTCAGACACAATGTATCCTGCAGCGTAGCAGTTCAGACAAAAAGCTGCCCAAAGCTTAGAAGCAAAGGCTAAGCACCACCGCCGATTCGACTTGCTGCCGCGGGGGCCTGATGGAGAATGAAACCGGACATACCCATACCCGTGACAGCAGCTGCAGCAGCATTAGGGAGCCACATAGCACGCACCGTTAACAGTCACTTCAAAGCGCCGCGACCTTCGCTCCTTGCGCAGGCCATCATGAAACCTACACGCAAAGCATACACTCCAAGCGTCTCTGAAAATGTGCAAACATCCATCAGCCATCCTGGACTGGGAGGAGGCAAGACATCCACACAGCGGAGACAGGTTGTGGATACACCAACACAGACACGCCAACCGCGTGAAGGTGAGGCATAAGACTCGAGAAGAGAGATAATGTTGCCAGTCAGCATGCTCATAGGCGATACACACACGCTACAGAGCCTAGGAAGTAGTATACGAGGCCCCTACCTGGTAAGCACGACAGAAATGTTATCTCCCGAAAGCGACTCATATGCGTGCTCAAGCAGCTTCACCCCAGCCTCCGTGAGGTCGTCTCCGTGCCCATAAAGCAGCTCTATCATGAAGTGGGAAACATATAGCCAGTTCATGGCATCCGGCTCAAAGACCCCTGATGACGGATGCACGCACGAAGAGACACACCAACAACACGCCATGAGAAGAAAACGCCTCCACGCGAAAACAGAGGGCGAAGGAAAAGGGTATACAAAACCGAGACGCTGTTCTCCAGGGTAAGACACAAAAAGCCACACACAGAGGGCGAAGGCAAGCACAAGTCAGGGAGAAGCAGACAGAGAGCAGACGGGAGAAGAGTCCGATACACGAGGAAGGCGAGATGAGAGAGCCCACTGACCGTCACAAGCGAGCATCAAGACGTCTCCCGGCTTCGCATAGAAAGTGTGCACCTCTGGCACTGCCACCACGCGCTGCTGCGTTGGGCCCAGCTTCTTGGTTGCCTTAAAAGCCTGAAAATGCCGCAAAGGCGATAGAGGCCACAATCCTGTATCTCAATGCGTAGGTCCCCGATGCAATGCAACATACAACTTCGCGGCAACTCTGCCGCGCGCCCATCTTACACACAAGGAAAAACCCCAGGCAGGAAGCAGCCAGGAGCTTCACTCACACACATCATGCATCTGCCGCACTGGGCGGCTGAGACAGCAGCAGCATCTGACGCAGCAGTGAGCGCACCCCATCTCCGAAGGCCCTAGAAAGCGCCAAGATGCCGTCTACTCTCGGTACAGTGCTGCTGGAGTAAGACACGAATCCTCCTGCTCGCTGAATGCGTTCGAGCTCCTCGAAGTCTGTGGGCTTATGATCTCTCGACAAGATGGTGAAGGTTCCGTCGGCGTGCAACAGCGTCGCACGAGAATCCCCTGATCGCAAGCCACAACTCTCCAAAAATTCAATCTTCAACCCGATGACCGCACCCCTAGATCTTGAACGGTACACGCATCCCGTTTATGAACGGCACTGGATTTTTGACTGCCCGGCTGGCTTTCAAGTTTTCTGATCATGGCCGGCTTACCAACATTGGCGACGGTGACAAGGAAGCCGGGTGCTGTGGGCCCTCCCAACTTGATGAGCTGAAGGGGCCCCTCGGAAACCCCGAGCTTGTCGGCTTCTTCTAGCTTCTGGTAGAGCGTCACCGCACAGGTGGATTGAATGACTTCTCTGCCAGCTACTAGCAGTTCCCGCGACTCCTCCAGCTCCTCTATCAGCGCAACTATACCTACGTGCAAGCCCGGAACAAACCCAAGAAAAAAATCCAATCCATTTGCATGGCGTGGAATGAGTCATAACCGGACAGGGAAATGTCGGCAATGATGTCTTAAAGTCTGTGATAATACCCCGAGCAGTTGAGCAGAAACTGCTCGGAAGCACATGTCGTAAAAAGCGCCTTTAACGAAGCGGCGGTGAAAAGGACAAAAACAGACACTGCAAAAAATTGGTTCCGCTTCTCGATTTGTGGGAGTCCCCCTTGAAAGGGGCCATGCAAAGCTGTTCTCTGGATCGTTCCGATTTCAATAGATGACATCGATGCATCCCTCGCACCGCACCTGTGGATCCTGCTTGACGTGTTGATGTGGCTCCGAGAATCTCCTCGTCTAGAGCAAGAAAGGCATCCCGCAACGCTTCCGGGGTCGCTACATGTAGATTGCCTGAAAGCGACACGAAAAGCCGCAATACCTGCAATCAGGGGTGGTCCTTCGGAGCACAGTGGGAGGCGTGTTGAGGCGGAGATTCTTCGTGAGGCCTTCAGCAAGTCGAAGCAAGAGCGAGCGAATATGGTGCAGAGGCATCTGGACAGGCACTAAGCGCGCAGAGGCAGCGCTGCAACATCCAGGAAAGTTGGAGCTGTGGCGATACAGAGGGCAGAGTCACAGGAGATTCAGATGCGGAAAACCCGTGTGCGAAAAAATGCGAAGCGAAACCGTTACCCAAAGAAAGGAACCCTAAAATGAAGGCGCAATCGACACATACACACAGGCAGACCCCGAAACGGCGAGAAAAGCTGATAGGCAAGGTGAAGGCTCACTGAGGAATCTATGCATATTCTCTGAGCAGTACTTGGAGGTTGAGAGGCCCCCGTGTCCATCAAAGAGGGCTTTAAGGAGGAACGGCGAATTCGGAAGAGCCGCATCTACCACCAACGCCTGAAGCGAAGACGCGCACACGAAGCATCGAATAGGGGGCAAGACAGCTGAAGCTTCCTCCTCGAGGAGGCAACAACGCAGAGCTCTTCATCCCGGGAAAGAAAAAGGGTAGAGAGAAGAAAATACAAAGCGGTGTGAAGCGATTCCTCTAGGGCCAACAAAGGCGCGATGTAAAAAAACCGCATCGAGTTCGTCAGATGAATAAGTGTTGCATAGGCACATTGAAGCAAGCGTCCGAAGACTCGGAGAAAAAGACAGGTATGCATGGATGTAACAAGCAATCATGGAGAGCAACAGAGGGAGCATAGGGGGAGGGCAGAATAGCATCTTAAGGGCACAGAGGTTGCATCTCTTGGAACTAGAAAATGCAACCGGAACACCCTCGGCAGCGGCGCGCTATTAAGCCTATCCCTAAGCAGCACTCACGTCCTCATCTTGTTCTCTTCTTCCACACATGGTAAGACCCACTGACGAGAGATGTCCACCCTCTGTCTCGACGGCCTTCTTGAGTCTCGAATTTGGGGATGGATCTGCACTAAACTGGTCTTTGAGCAACAGCTTCGCTAAATCCCGGCGAACAGAGAAATCAGCGGAAAAAGGTTCCTTTGAGGCATTCTCTGAAGATCCTCCCACCCCGTCGAAGGCGGAGAGTTTGGCATTATTTTTCTTAGGAGACGAGGACTGGTCACGAGAAAGCGGACGAGCCAACTGGGAAGCTTGCACCCCTTCTAAAAGTTTCATGACGCCTGACGACGGTTCAGAAAATGAGAACAGAGCAACATCATCACCTGATTTTGCTCCGCTCGGGCTGCTCCAGTGCTGCTGCTTGGAAGCGTCTTTTTCCTCGGTTTCCGCAGATGTCGCGCCCATGAAAATACTTTCTGCTGCAGGTGGCTTGCTGCTAGAGACATCCGTCTTCTGTTGGGGCCTGTGGGCTCTGCCCACCCAGTGGCTGTGGCTCTCATTGGGGATATCGAGTCGGCGTTGCGCAGCGTAAGAGGGGATCGCGAATAAGCCCAGAAATCCGAGGGTTACCTGCAGTAGCAGGCTTGGAAGCACCATCATCCGGCAACTGATGAACATACGGTATCAGAAGAAGAATACCGGACGGAAGTGCAGTTGAATGCCGCTTGGCGTTAACAGGCCTGAAGTGGCTGCTTGCCCTTGGCTGGACTTTCTGAAGGGCTCCACAAGTATTGGGCGGCAAGAGGGTCGGAAGGAATGAAAGGAAGAGAGACCAGAATAGCGCTATGGATGGAGAAACGGACGGAAAAAACAACGACGGTGCGAGACTGAGGGACGAAAGAGGGCAAGGGTATGCGCTGTGGCACCCTGAATTCGGCTCGAATCTGTAAAACCCAGGACACAGATTCTACAGACTGGCGCCTAAGCTTTCAAGTTTTGAATATTGAGGCATGGAGGGAAAGCACAGCCGCCAGGGGACGCCTGAGAGCAACAGGGTGAAGGGCAACAGCAGGGAAGCAGGAGCCCCGCTCCCAGAGAAATTTTTTTCCCCCCGATCAGTATCTGCCTGGTGGCACCAAGAAGAGAAATTCAAAAAATATAAACAGGAAAATTGGGTTCCCGGGCACAGATGACAACTTAGCCCACTCAGCCATTTGCTGCCATGCTTTGCAGCAGCGCAGGGAGGGCCCTCGATAGGCCCCCCTTTCCCTCCCGTCTATTTTCCACGAATTTAACCTGTATATAAGTAGATGACTTTAACGAAGCCTTTATTATCGAGGAGACAGAGTCAGAAAGGACGTCTCCCATGAATATCGCATTGTCGGTAGACGTGCCAAGAACACGCAGTCTTTCTGGCTGCAAAGCAGAAGACACGCTTCATTCCAGTTTCTTTGCTCCACCGTTTGCTTGTCTCGTGGGGCTCCTGCATCTTGTGTAGCTGCTACTTCATCTGAAGCCTAGAAGGCGCTTCACTAGAGCTCCTTTGATCCCATCACCCAGTATGCGAAAGGCCCTTCAACCTGTGTTGTTCAGGGCCATTCAGTCAAACAGAAGCGCTTAAGCAAACAGCCCAGCGTGTTGCCCTGGTGCTGGGGTGACTGGACTCGCAGTACAGGCGGGTATTTGCGACCTGAGGGAGCTTTTTTTAAAGAACCGTGTGATACTCCATCTACGGTTTACCTAGGGAGGCAATTGACTCCAAACTGAATACAAACACTATTTAAAACTAAAAGCTGTTCTCCTGAAGAACTGCTGTCTACCTCTGCCCGCGCCCCATGGAGTTCTTGATATGAGGAGAAAAAAACAGCTAGACGCAAGTACCTGCACTCTCCGGGCACTTTGAGCATCCACAGGTATATGCAAATAGCATCTAGCGTACAAACACACAGTGTTGCGTCTCTTTGTACCCATCTGACAGAACCCTGCAATAAATAAGATACAAGAATACACAACCTCAATAGTCAATGCTTTGTAATCCTTTGTACAACAACAGTTACATTTGGGGCAGAGGGAGGCAGCAGTTCTTCAGGAAACACTCTCTGGTTTTTACTCATGTTTTATTACGTCTGGAATCAATGGTCTTCCCATACAGACCGTAGATAGAGGCGGACGTCTGCAGACCTAAAGCGCGCATACATTTGAGAAATGTACTTGTTTGAACTAGCTCAACAACGGCAAGAAAAGCATCATTACTTGGCTGCCAAAATGCTTATGGGTACGTCGGTCATGCTATGCCGACCAGAAAGGTATGATGGCCGCAAGCATGGGCAAGTTCCCGAGGAGTTTACTAGTCAGCCGTGGAGGTGCCCTGGCAATTGACAACCATAGGGGGGATCCTTGCTGCACGTTGCTTAGGGGTAAAATCAGTTTGATACTTGACATATTTACACAGAGGAAGTTGGCTGTTTGCAGGGATTACAACGTTTCAAGTATCCGTACAAGCCCTGAAAATGGAAACCGCCTCAGCAGTAGGCCATGTCAGAACTGAGGAACTGAAGAAGCCCAGGCAAGGAACTCTAGGAAATCTACCAATAGATTGGCATACTAATCGCTTAAGGGGGCAAATCACTCCATCCTAGTGGGCTACAGCTTCTCGGAAACACCAAATTATTGCCTATATTTCTTATCACTTCACCGAAACCAAGCAGCGGTAGCCAGTGCGGGAAAAGGAACTCCATGCCGTGTTGTGAGGTGAGATAAGATGCAAGCACCATTTACACGGTCATAGATTTACTTTGCAAATCGACGCCCTGATTTTAACATACCGTACAGTGAACTGTCAGGACTTTGCTGATCCTAGAGGTGTTCGCTAGGTTGGTCGTCTCCTACAGTGCGACTTTACAGTAAGGTATAATAAGGGCATCTCACCAACATGGTCACCGAGGCGTAAACGCGATGCTTCAGCGGTTCAGCAATGTGCAGCACAACCGCTCTACTCCGTAATCATTCACGATTTCTAGCGCAGTTGCGCATTGTGTGTTTTCTCCCATGCATCCACTATTATTGAATAAATCTATATAAACAAGGATCAAGCACTACCACGTAGACGCTGACCTGGTGTGGTACACAGCTGAGCGGGGAATCAGTCACTTGAACGCCCTGACTTCACTCTACAGGCCCATTTTGCACAAATCACATTATCATCTTGTTTTGAATAACTGGGGTGATTCACAATACACCTGAAAGGTCACAGGGTCATCCTGGTAGCCTGTGATGCGTCCCGCCGCAAAGGAGTATGCACTGTCATATTCAGCTTGGCAGGCGCCGAACCCACGCTATTATCCTAGATTTGGCCTTTCCAAAGCCTTCCAGCTCCTAAGAGAATTTGGACTATTATCACAGTGCACTTTATTCTTAGACTGTCAGAGATCAGCGTAAGCGTCCATTTCATCCCCTGCTTTAGCTATATCAAGGCCCAGGTAGTGGCTCGAGTATTTTTAAATAATATGTGTAACCTTTACGGAATCCTTAGAAGCATCATTACGGCTAGGAATCCGAAGTATGCTTGTGGGTGACGGCGTGCCTCTGCGACCCGCCCTTACATCGGCCCTAGCATGACCATTGGGAACCATCCTGTGGCAGATGGACACAGGAAGCGTGGCAACAGCATATTTTTGCTTAAGTTGACATATCTCGCCTGCACAATTCAACCACTTGGTCATACTTCCTTCGCTGCGCCGAATGGGCTAATAATACAGTGGCATGCATGTCTGCCCGTGCACTACGGGCATGCTTTCTCTACACTGAGCTCTTTTCCGAATTGGGAATGGACCCGGTGGTTCGGTGTCAGCAGTTGCCGTTGGGAGCGGGGGATTTAAAGGAAGAGTTGGCTAGTCCGCGCGAATGTCTGCACAAAGCTGAACAGAAACAAGTATGCAATATGAAGAACGACGGTCGGCTGTGTGTTTCGGCCCTGAGGATATGACTCTAGTGGATCGGCAGGCCGCAAAAGGTGCACTAAGCAGGTGGCTACAAAGAACTGCAGTCCCCTCGCTAATAAATGCTCTTTCTTGCCCCATCTCTTTCCCCTAAAGTTGGGGCAAAAGGACACTAGATACGGGTCCTCTGAAGAAATTTTAAGCTTCCTGAATTATTTTCAGACTTTTCTGCGCAGCTAAGCGACGCTCGTGGAGACCTAGGTTTCGCAAGGAGACGCGAACTTTGCTGGGATCTAGGAGTACTGAGCGCCGAGGATACGCTAGACGGGAGTTTGTAGTGAATCAGGTGGCGAAAGCCAGTCCCAGTGGTAGACAGAGGAGTAGCTGCGGGTCTCGTTGCCAGAGGTGAATTCGCGTTTTTGTTCGGTATCAAAGCTTGTCGCCATGGACAATATTCCTTGCCTCCATTGGTTGTTGTGGAAGGTTTACACTTTAGGGGTTATTTGGCTTCACAAGAGCTACCCGTATGGACTGAACCTGCGAGCGATGCAATAATACTCCACAGCATCAGGGTACGCAATAGCAGGAGTCGCAGGGGCTGCTGCTAGGGGGCACCTTGTAAACCCAACGGTACATATTTATACATACACTACCCGGTACAGTGGTAGCAGGACTCAGAGTCTGATGGATGAGTGTGACACTCGTATGAAAGCAAAATAGCTCGAGTTCAGCTCCTTTCATGCCTCATTGTATCTTTCTCAACCTATATCCCGGCCAGGCAGTGGCTCATATACACGTACCGCAAATACTGAAGAACTGGGCACACTATGGAGCGGTAGGGGTTCTCCGTTTCTGAGGAACTGAAAAGTGTAGAAACAAGGAGGTAAAGGCGAGGGAAAAGACTTGCAGCAGGGGGAAACAGAAATCGTGCTTGGACGGCTACTCTTGCTCGCCAAGAAAACTAAATACAAGAGGGACATAGCATCCACAAGACATAGATTGATGTGTATGCATCTGTACTTGCACTAGGCTCACACGACGAAAAACTCATGATAATGCCACAGTGTTGGAGGGGAAGAGCACAATAATACGCATTACCGTGTTCTATGGGGGGCTTGAGTGTACGATGGGGCTGCATGAGGCCCAGACACAGCTAATCGCATGCAGTAGCAAGATTCTTCGTCTCGGCATATGGCGAGCTAATGGCTTTTCACGTCCCGTTCCTTTTTCTGTCACTTGTGCCTCTGCTTTTTTAGCTGCTCTTGCTCCACAGAAACAAGAGTATGCGCAAGCGCCTTCGCTTGCTCCCCCTTTCCCCGTTCTGGGTTTCTTTTATTGCTTTTATTTCTCTTTGTTGTTTCTGTGGTGGCCTATTCGTTGCTTCTGGTGAGATTTGCGTCCAAACACTCAATTTTCAGGACGGCAGATCGAAGGCAAAGCCGAATCCGACACCTCGAAGAACTCTTGTGTTTGGAGGAGTTTGGACGCAGATCTTTCACATACCCTCTTAATATCGATGTGTTATAGCCTCCTTGGGGACCGCCATCGGTCTCCTTGCTTTCACAAACATTTTTGTGTCTGTCCCTTTTGCCTGTTCGCCTAAAACGTGCTGTTGCGGCGTCCCACTGCACAGCATCCGTCTTTCTGTATAAGTACATCTATGTATTCCTGTTTCTTTTAGCGCTTTTGTCTAACGCGCATTTGCATTTTTGTTTTTGCTCTGCCCCTCGGGGGCCCCCCCTATCCCCCTCCATCTCGACTCTTTCAGCAGCCGTGCGCGATGCTAGCCGCGAACCCTCCCTCGAGCAAGAAGGGGGGCCAGATCGTATGCACCATGCGGCCCCTCCTCGAATGCCTCCATCAGCATCAGCTGAGTAAGCCACAGCAGCAGCAGGATCAGAAGCAAGAGCAGCGTCTGGTGCCTGAGGGAGATATATCGCAGTGCCAGAAGGAGGTCCTCCTCTTTGAGAAGACCTGCAGCAAGAGTGTTGGCTATGTCCATGATAGAGATGGACTTGAGGATACACGCAGCGGGCTCTTCTCTGGCTCTAAGGCTTTGTAAGCTGCAAACCACACGTATAGCCCTTCATCTGGAGGATGGATGAGTCAATAAACACAGCCCAGTGGAGAGACCTCGGAGGTCCTCAGGGGATTTGCGTGTGAAGGGGCAGGTTTTCGTACGTTGAGTGCTTACAGCTGAAAGGGTGAGCCCCTCCTTTCAACTTAGGATCCACTGTGCCAACGTGGGGAGATTTCACTTACTGGCTAAAACACACACATGGAGCTGTCAGACCGAGCCAGCTGAAGCGAGGGCCACCGGAGTTGGGTCCAGTGGGCATACTGGGGTACTAGCTGGTTTGCCAGTGAGCTCGCCAGGGTGTTACAGTGGCAACTGGGCTGTTCGCTGGCGGCAACACAGTAAATTTTCCTGCTATTATCTTGAAATTATTGTGGGCCCCTTTATCTAGAAAGCCGCAGCACGACCTGCAGCTGACTGTCCGACGCTACAATGCTCTCCAACAATTGGCTCGCGAGTTACTCTCAAGCCTGCCCAGCTGCTTAGCGACAGCCCCACAGGTGGGTGATAACCTACCAGCCACAAGACATGCTACCAGGTTGTGCGACTCATGCTGATAGGCTGCCTTCCTGCTCTCAGGCCGAGGGTGGCTTTACGAGTTTTACCTGCTTACCGTGCCTGCAAACGTAGAGTGCGCGTTGAGCTGTTACGAACGATAGAAGACAGGTCACCGAGGACGCGACAGATCTAATTAGGAGATATCAATAGATAAGCATCAGGTTTAGAGCCCTGGAGAGGCTCCTCTCAATCTGAGTAGATCTCCTTATGTCTCAATGTAGAAATTGGCGTGGAGTGCCCCGCGCACAGTTCCCCTTTGAAAAGCTTTTTACAGATGTAGACCCCGCAACAAGCCCAGCCCTTCGCCGTCCCCACTTTGCGGTCTCTTTGTAAGAGGCCCCTCTAGGGCTCTGCTAGAAGGCGAGCGCGGTGATATCATACAGCGCAGAAAGACAATTGGCGGTGAGGGAGAAGAGGGGGTCAAGAAAAGAACTGATCATCGACAGTGTGGCAGTGAGCCAAGCAAACATGGAGGCGCTTGGTGTCGTATAGGTGCACTTGAACGCATGCAAAACTCCAGAACTCGCCTGTGCCGCTTGACCCAAGTAACACAACACCCGCCGACCCCCAAGGTGGCCCCACTGGGGATGCCCCACAGAGGAGGGGTCCCTCTGAAACACGGCAGACAATGAATACAGGTGGTCTTCTATCTTAGGAAAGCTTTTGGTGAAGTGCATGCCGTGGCCTAGAGGCAGCCTAATGGGGGCTCTTGGCACTGATGCTGCTGCTGTAGGGAATACCACGCCAGCAGGTACATGCTGCAGCTTCGAAGAGCAGGCATACGCAAGGAGCAGGCTCAGAGCCGCGTTGCAGATATTCCATTGAAGACATAGCAGCTGCCCCTCAATAGAAGATGCTAGAGGACCAGCATCGTAAGGCTCATCGAGAGACTCATCAGGATCTCCGAGGAGTTCCTCGGGTGCTTCAAGCACAGAATCCTCCTTTGAAGGCGGGGATGGACTCAACCACTGAGAGTCCAGCTGCGTGCGAAGGCGCAAGGCAGGCACTTCTGCTACCGCCGCTTCATCTTGCACTGCTGCCGATTCTGAATTTCGCTCTCCTGCTGCTGGTCGAGCTTGCATTGCTGTTTGGCGGCTGCAATCAGAGGCCCCCTTGGTGTGCGGACATGGACCCCCGCCTTCCCAAGCGAGCCGCTGGGGGGACGGCTTGTCTTGTTGCTGTTGCAACGGCTGCTGCTGGTGTGTTGGTGACTGTTGCTGTTGGTCCTGCTGCTGTGGCTGTTGTTGTTGCTCTGGCTGCAATGGTTGCTGCTGAGCCGGGCTATTGACCTTCTCTTGTAGTGCATCAATCTGTAGCGCAGTGTTTTTCCTGGTGCTCGTACTGCTATTGTTGCTGCTTCTACTGCTATGCCCTCCCTTTTCATCCTGGCTGCTGCCAGTCCCCGTGCTGCCAGCCGAAGCGGCAGTGCTAGGGGTGTTCGTACTCCCGTCGGCGCTGCTATTATCCGTAACGTTGCTGTTCAGAGCTTGTAGCAGGGTGCTGCTCCCAGGGCTAACAAGGTTGCTAGATAGGTAGTCGGTGTCGAATACAGACGGCAGTTCAGCTGCGCTGGTAACTTGCGCTCCTGCTTCTAGTACTGCTCCTGCTGATGATGCGTTTGTTGGATCTGTAACAGCGGAGGGCTGGCGCTCAGGGGGCGTTGCCGCTTCTTCTGAGGCACTCTGCAAGCCTTGCGTCCGTAGCTGCTGTAGCTCAGCGCTCGCGGGTGCAGTAGCTGCAAGCACCAGCAGGAGCAGCATGAACAATTGCTGACGCTGCCGGAGCAACCAGCGATGCTCAAAGCTGAGCCCTGTCATCAAGAAGGCCTCCGTGTTTCAAGGCATAGATCTGCAGCCCCCATCACGGCGATTGTGCAGGCAGCACAAGTAGCAGCGATCGGGGAGGTATTTCACTAGGCAGTCAGGTGGTTTCGCTTAATGGAACGGGGAGAGGGGATCCTCGACAGATGCTGCTGCAGCAGTGAGCCAGAAGCACCAACAGCGTAGCCCAAAGAATTATGCACTCATTTAGGAGCCGCAGCCACTTGTTCAGTCCTTGGGGGTCCCCGGGTGCTTGCAAGAGGCCTCTCCGGTGTATACTAGCAGGGCCCCCTATGTCGCTCTCGATTGGCTGAAGGCCATGAATGGCGCTGGCGGTCTCAAGGTGGTTGTTAACTTCCTTGATAAACAACGAGAACTGAGATGAGCAGAGCAATGCCGCTCACGCGGATGTTTGATATCGACGCCGTTTGCTGCCACTGGTGCAGCTGGAGCCGCCGCTGGCGACAAGGGTTCGCCGAGAAGGCCGGACAAAGCAGCACCACTGGTTATTCTGGTTTCAGGTTCCTTGCTACCTAAAGTTTGCGATTGTTTTATTCAAATCAGCTAAAAGAGGAAGCCATTTATGAGCAGGCCAAGCCGCGTGAGGAAAGGGAGCAGAATGTCGGTCACGCACAGACTTAGGCCAGCTACTCAGTATGCAGCGATCACCGTCTCTCGACCGGTTGCAGACCCTTGCAGTTAGTCTCCAACAACGCTGCATTTAGATGCTTTGTATTGCAAAGGCTTATGGGGATCCCTTTTGGCCATGGGCTTCCGTTACAGACCGGCTACTGAAGGAGACCAATTACGCTGTGGCCGGCGGATCTACGCAAGTATCCTTCAGCAACGGCGTCTACTGATAACTTAGCATCTCCCCGGTCCCCCTGTAGCTAGCAGCCTCCTCACGTTGGCGGTTGCCCTTCAGTACGCTAGCGGGAGCCTTGGAACCCTGACTCCCTTCACAACATAGTGGTAGGACTCAAGAATTGAGGGGCAGATAGTTAAGGGCTTGGAAATCAAAACTGGAAGCTCTTAAGAGACAGATGCTGAAATGGAGCTCGGAAGCTGTATACTTACTGCCTCTGCAATCTGCGGCGCTTGACTGACGCTGTCTAGCCTTGGGAGACATTTGATGGAGAACAAAGAATTCAGGGGTTCGAACCGTCCCCATGAAACCAACAGCCTATAGAGGCACTGAGGGTATAGACACCTTATGCGCACTTGAACTGCCCGCCCGCAAGCTTTCCCCCTTCCTTCTCGACCGCTGTTTCTGGACTCCCTCTTTCTCTTTGCCCCGTTCCTGCATTTCCTATGCTCTAAGATATACTGCGCCGCTCTTCCCCGGGTACTATAGAGAAAGCCCTGCGCCTCTAGACGGAAACCCAAGCATCTCCCTGCCCCAAGATACATATAACGACAGGCCCAACAAATACGTATCGTAGTCACTAACGAAAAGCTGCGATGAGGTTCTCCCAAGTTTGTTCCTACAGACTCATGGTGCCACAGCGTACTTCCCTCGCTAGTTCTCTGCTGCCTGGACACCGAAAAACAACAGTGGGGGGCGCAGAAAAAACGCGTGCTTTCCCCTACTCCCTACTTTCTAGAGAGTTCTGCCTCGGACGGCATCATCGAACGGTACGGCACAGATCCTCCCATCACTGCAGGCGGGGGGGCAGGCATTCCTGGCAGGAGCGGAACAGGGGGAAGCCCTGGCACAGGAGAGGCAAGGTAGCCCTCTGGAGCTGGCATAGGAGTACCAGACGTAGTTGTGGCGCTGCCACTGCCGCTGGAAGAGCCAGCGGCAGCACTACCCTCTGCGCCAGCAACACTTGGCTTAGGCTTGGGCTTCGCCCATGCAACCCTCATGGTGACCCCATTGATGGTGAGCGTTCCGGCTAGTTGCTTCATAGCGGCAACAGCTCCTGCTCTCTCCGCGAAGCATACAAATGCCATTTTTTTCTGAGGGTTCATTCTAATCGCCAAAATCTCCCCATACCCATACAGGCGCTCCATCAGGTCGCTCTCCCGTACAGCCTCCAGCACTCCCCCCACAAAGATGGTGGTTATCGACTCGTCTGCAGGTGGGGCTGTTTCCTCCTGAGATCGGGTTGAAGCAAGACGGAAGATCTTCTCCGCCACAGGGTCGTCCTGCCCAACGTACCTAGAATGGCGAACGAGGGCAACACAACATAAGCGAGCAGCGCGTTACTGCGACTGTGGATTGCGAAACGGGGAATAAGATCGACAACCATATGGCACATATGCAAAAAAAGACCGATTGGGATAAAGGCAAAGATGCACGCATATATGCATGCACGATTGCATGCACCTAGGCACCTCGATTCCCCCCAGACACGCAAGTGGCGATATTCCGCTGTACTAAACAGCACATCTACAGCAGCCATGGGCCGGCAGAGCATTTGTAATCAGACCTAAGGACCCTGTTTCCAAGAAAATATGGGAAAGAGGGGCTAACTAGCGTAGCACAACTACCCTAAATTCTCAATCTGTTTATTCCACTGTCTCTTGCGTGTGCTCTTACCTATCCCTCATGTTCTGGGTTGCTAAAGCCGGATCTGTGTATAATTCCTGGTGTAAGTATGGGCATTCGTCTCCACGTGTGCACTCTCCCTTGCGCCAGAAGGAACAAACTCTTGGTAGGTTGCGCCTGTAGTATGGAGTGGTGCGGGCGATTCGGCGGAGCCTTTGGTCTATCTCCTCGCTCTTCCCGTAAGGTAGGTCCTCCGTCTGGCCCCCCATACGCGAATTTAGATACTCGCGATTTACCGGATGCTCGGGCAGAGAAACACGACTCTCACCCATTATCCTGTCTCGTACCTGAACACACAACGAACCAGCTACACCATCCTTTGACTCGCTTCCGTCGTTGCTGCAATCGAAACCAGGATCCCATGCGGGCAGCCCCTTAGCAAAGTGCCGGGAACCGAGATTCAATAGCCTCGGACCCCAAGCTCATGATGCATGCACGGTAGCTGACCTGAACAGGCAAGCCGTACTCCAGATCGAAGAGGCAGGTTTGACACACGTTCTTCAGACGCGCGCATTGCTGGCACACAACCGTGCATTTATACCGAGCTTTGGGTCCGGGCTTCCACCTAAGGAGAAAGAAAAAGCAGCGGAGGTAGTTGAACACATACCGAATACGTATAATCGTGCGATCTGGATTCCAAGGAGGTCGACATGAAACACAAGAGATGTATTCTGCAGGTAAGGCGTTTGCAAGAGCAGGAGAAGTAACATTAATTTAAAGGGCAAGCAATAGATGCTGTCAAAGGTCCAACAAGTCTGCCGGGGTGAAACCACTCCCACCTGAATCCGGTGTAAGCACGAGTACAGATGTGACACTCCTTCCCGTTCCTGTCTCTCTGCATGCGGACGTAAGGGTTTTCCCCAAGACATGTTTCACAGAGAATTGGGAAGTCAGCCTCTTCCTTCAAAGAGCCCTTGAAGTCGTGGGCGACTCCAAAGCCGCTCTTCCCCTGTGAATGCATCTTTCACGTGGCTCCAAGGCAGACGCTGGCAACAGGATGCAGGGCGCAGCAAAGGCACCTCCAAACGGCTGGAAATAGACAGAGAGATGTCCCCAGTACTAATTATTTCATTAAAAGACTGGAAAGCTTAGCAAGAAGCGAAACTAAAAGGACGCGGCAACGGCCATAGCGGGTGCTGAGCCATAGGGAATGAAGAGGAGCCAAGAAAATGGCATTAAGACTCTCAGCGCGAAAAGTAGACCTACATTTACCAATAGAGTAAGAAAAACGGCTAAATGTTAATTTGAGTTCGTGGTAGAGCAAAACATTGCTTGTGCCTAGAAACTCCGACGCGGGGCTTGGTGTACGCTGAACTGCATGCAACCAGGAGCGGAGCGAACCGCGGCCAAAACCCAAGCAAGTGATAAATCAGAAGTAGATGTTGCTTTATTGCTCAATGAGTATTATTAGCACAACTCATCATTAATGGATGGTTGCCTTTAATACAGTCCTTAAGGGGGCAGATTTCAGTTGTTCCAACCGCAGCTGTTTGAACCGTTCGCGTTTGCTCACAGCTCGGAAGATTAATCTCCTTTCTTTTTCTCTTTCCTTCTGCTCAACTTCTTTATATATTCTCAAGTATCAAGTCACTTCTGCCCTCCTGAGGATATAGCTGACGCGTATTAGATAGGTCTGTGCTCCTCGCGGAAGCTGCAACTGAAACAATCGATACATGGAAAGTATATGCCCCTTGACTTCTCCTCTTGTTTCCCCTAAAGGCTGCCCTTAGCTTTTAAGCCGCGTGTAGCTCTTCATGAGCTCCTTTTACTCGAGTCCCTACGTATGCTTCTTGTCTCCTGACCCTATTTCTTGCTGGCTGTAGAGTTACAGGATAACGAAAACTGAGGAATGACCATGCCAAGAAAGGAGCCTTCAAAAGCCATCAACACCCTATCAGATGATGAGGTCATGAAGGTCGGCCTTCCGTGCAATTTTTCTAATTTGGAAATGAGGACGCCAAGAGCTACCAGGCGTAGTCCATCTTCTGAGCCTCGCACCCCATCAAAGGGCCCTGCGGCGAAAACCTTTTCGCTTGGCTCTCCCATGGTCACGCCTAAACTGGGTCGGAAGAAAACGAAATACCGCGTAACGCCTCCCGCTGCTTCTTCTGTTGCACCTGAGCCGAAGCCTGAATCCGCAATCCCTGATAGTTATCGAGCGCCAGAAGTATTTGCGTCATCTGGCTTTCCGCAACGAGAGCTGGAGGCGAGTGCAGAGGCTGTGAGGAAAGGAGATCCTCGACTGAAGTGGTGCTCGGCGGAGGCTGATGAGGCCGAGCAGCTGTTGCGTAGATTCGACATGGAGGCAATGGTAAGCTCTGTTCCCCCCGCACTATGCGAAAACCCTACTCCATACGAAATTTTCCTTGTAAGAGCTCCATTTTAGAAATATCTAAGCTTCCGAGAATGCTTTGAGGTCATGAGTTGGTTTGTGCGGCTTCTCAGTATGGGCCAAGTGTTGGCTTGAGCAGAGAAGAGAGATGGAAACGAGCGGCACGGATGGGGCTGAACCCTCCATCTGAAGTGATGGAGATTTTGCAGATGAATTCGAAGAACCACATGAGTGTTTTTGATCAAAGATTGAATCCCAAGGAGTCTAACGCGTCCCGATAGAGGAACAGTTGCCTGGTGTACCCCTGGTTTGACAGCGACATACCACACTACAACTCAAGTGCGCTTTTTGCTGTGGTGCTCATCAGCGCAGCAGACGGGTATGTATAGTTAATCTCCACAGCAACCCCGTCTGCGAAGTACCAACAGAGACCGCGGTTTCGCCGTTGCCTTATTTCGTAATTCGTCATTAGGATCGTCAGCACCCAAGCCTTTTTTAGGAAATATATCCGTAAAGGGGTTTCTGATGTATGGTACTCAATTACGCTTATCTCCTCATCAAACTTTTGCCTTGGCGGAGCTTACTCCACCCCTGGCGCGTCCAATACAAAACATATTCATTTTTGATGTTGGCGCTAATAATGTAAGTGAGCAGACTAAGATAGAAATTTTACTCATTAATTTATCGGTGTGATTAGCCAAACACTAAAGGAAAACGTTTCACTGATCTCACTCAGCGAAAACGAAAAAATAAGCAGAGAAAGAATGTGCTACTTGGCATTGTATGCACTAGACACTAAGCAAAATCCTTGACAGCCTTGCCAGCTGTACGTGCATTGGAGGTACACACCTCGCCACTTGCACTTCCGTTTAGCACAGCCCGCCATATGAAAATAAAACCTCTCCAATACTGCAAAATTCTTCAACAGCCATAGAGCTTGTGCGAACCAAGAAAATGGCAGCATTTCCAGACGTGGAGGGCATTCGAGTTGTAGGTAGCACGACCACAGAAAATTTTGGGCTCCGCCTTTCCATGAAGGCAGAACCGCATGCCGACGTAAATACCAACTTAAAGTGGACGATTTACTCCGTTTCCATCCAAAACGACAGCGCTGATTTCGTGGAAGTTCTTTTTGCAGCTGTGCTCAGCAAGCCGGAAAAGGAAATCAATTCGGCGAAACGCACATTTAGAACCCTGATTTCTCCTTGTTCCAGACGCCAGGCGTCAAAGGGTAACCCTCCTTAATTCTTTATCAGCATGCAAATTGTCGTCATTATGAAAGTCTGACTCTAGTTGGTCATGCAGGAGCTGTCCGCGGCATCATGGAATGCCCGTGCAACTTCATTCTTGTAAGCGGTAATATGGTGAGCTTTCCCAGGGGTCCGGGGCTTAGGCTTAGAGTCTGGGGATCAGGTGTTCTGGCCTTTCGAGGGAAATGCTGTTTACTAGATGCCTGGCTTAGACGTTGGTCTCCTCAGGCAGAGCAGAACAAATCTGTTGTGGAGAACATGCCAATCAGGTACACATAAAGCTCGCCCTCCTTCACACACTAACTCCCAAGAGTTGAAGACTTTTAGAATATTCACTGAGCTGAACTTTGCAGTGAAACTTCCAGAGGTACAAAGATGCTTGCCCCTCCACGAAGTCCGAATGCTTTGGATTGTGCCGTGTCAGTCCTCCACCGTGTGTAGACAAGAACAGAAATACGTACTTGCCCCAGACGATCCAGTCGAATGCAAAGTAAGCCTGCAACATGAAGTGTAGGATCCGAAATAATGAAGTGACATCGTGTTTCAGCTGTTTGTGAGGATTTGGCCATCCCTGTGGGATTGTTCTGTTGAGGCCCTCTTTGGGAAGAAAAAACCCTGTAAGGGGCGGAACTAAAACAAAGCTTTGTACTTTGCAGCCAAGAAGGATAATTATGCATTGCTACCGGTGCAGGGACAGACCTATCGTGGTCAGTCCTCTCCTCTGTTGGCTTCGCCCTCTCACCCGAAGCGAAGCAGCAACAGCAACAGCCGTCAACACGGGCATCCCAAATATCGCTACTGGATAACGAACAGGAGCATCAGCAACATCAGCACGACACTGCGGTATCGGAGCGGCATCTTTTGCAGCTAAGGGCACAGCAAGCAACTGAATTGTCGGATGGCAAAATAAGAAGCCAGAAACAAACAGAATGCATGCAAACGCCTGATACTAAGGGGCACTTAATTTGTCATTTCACGTCTCCAAGTTCACCCTCAGACCCTCACCAAAGTTTGAGGGACGACTGGTATACGCTAGTGGCGGACTAAGTCTCTTAGTAGATGTATCGCTAACAAAGAGGTGGGGCTGTATGTGGAGACAAGGTAGATCAAAGTACAGTTTTCTAGCATTCCCGTATCACCTTAGTAAGCTCAGGCAAAGCCTTTAGAAGTACCGCCTTTGCTAGTCCGCGGGGTTCATGTTGGGCAGATCCAAGTGCGGGCACTCACTAAAATACAAATTTTCCTGAAGGTTCAGATTCGCTCGGGAGCCTTATGCAAAACATTTTGTGGGCGAAAGACCGAGTGGTACCGACGCTGCCAGACATGCGTGCAACTAATTAGTTCAACCTAGGAGATGCACGGGGGCTGCCAGCCCTACACGATAACTCGAGAGTGTGGGAATTCATGCTGCATACAGTGAGGGGAAGGAAATAGCAACTGGAGGGATAATCCAGATGGAGCCCCCATTCAGCAGCACACACCAAAGCACATAAACTATTCTGCATTCTAATATGTGGATATGAAGTGCTTGCTGGTGTACCTCTATGTACCTTTGAAAGACAATGATAAGTGTTTCTGCGTCGACTTGCACATGAGATAGTGCGTACACCTGAACTTTCTAAACAGCTGGAAAAGCAGTTCTGGGCACTCGTGAAAACTACAAGACAAAAACGACAGCGGATTAAAACAAACCAAGCAGGAATAATGTTTTCAAGTGCCAGACCCACTCCTTAGCCTCTTAGCCCTGCGAAGTGTTTTCTGGCCTTTTCCATCGGCCGCATCGGGGGGGCAAAGTGATCCCTGTCCCTGTAAAGACCCCCTCAAGAGTGCACCTGTATGGAGCCCCCGTTTCCGCGCCCTTGTGCTGGAAGTGTTAGCCGAGGCGTCCATAGCTGTCGCATCTTGGGACGAATTCACATTCTCATCGTTACAGTGAGCAGCATCGGTAGTGTCAGCGGGTCCAGCAACACAGGCCATGGCAGCAAGTGGGGAGCAGCTGCGATCTGAGAGGGCGTCGTGGTAAGGGGTGGTATCCCCGGACCTGAACTCCAGCGCTGTTGTAGCACGCTGGCACTTGCAAGGAGACACAGTCTTGCCTCTGCTTGCTGCTGCTGCTGCAGCTGAAGCAGCTACTGTTGCCATGGGATTTCCCACAGGGAGACCCCCAGGAAGTGGGGGGGGCCGTTGTGTGACAGGAGGGCGAGGAGGAAGAGAGGGTAAGGCAGAAGTGGAGGCGCTGACTGCAGCAGGACGGGCACAACGCCAGGGACCTGCAGCAGGACAGGAGAAAACGTGCGTCTGTTGTATGTTGGAAGTCATAGGGCCTCTGCACATCTGCCGCAGTGTACGAAAAGCACTACACAATTAAAACATGCATGCGCAACACACAAGAGCATAACATACAGAGAGCTCATGCGATGGCCATGCGGCACGGCTACTGCGCGCACACAGAAATGCGTTGACAATGGAGACTGAACCAAGGACACAGCAGAAATGCGAAGAAGTGGAACTGAAATTTTGAGTGATGTGGCGGGCGGAGTAGATACACGCACGGGTTTGTTCGAGCCCGCCTGGAGGCCCGGCAGATTCAAAAATGAAGGAACAAAGCTCCAAGAAACAGCATTAATCTGGGCATGGTTTACACAGCAAGAGTGCACAACGCAAATAGCTTGTCTAGCGTCTCCTCCTGTCTCTCCGGTATTCTCCCCGGCTCACTTCTGACAACTTCGTCGTCGCTACCCGCGCACTGAGGCCGCCGCTTAAAAGTCGCAGGCTGAGGGGGCCCCTCCCTTTGTTTCTGCTGCACAGGCCTTTGCCTCTGGTCGCCTGCCCTGTTTAGCGGAAGGCATGACTGTGAGGAACTCCGCGAAGCAGATTTTGTGGTGAGTACCCCCACTGGAGGCCCTAAGGGGGCACTGTCGCTGCCCTTCCGCTGCAGCTCCCGCGACGCGGAGTCACTTTTTCGGCTAAGGGCACTGTTGCTGCTCCGCTGGATCATAGCAGCATGGGTGGACCTGAGAGCCCTTGCATTATCCAATCGCAGGCCTGCAGCAGATCCCCCAATACTGCTGCAGCTGCTGCCCTGTTGGTGCTTGATCGCAGGCGCAGCCGTACCGGCTGCGGCAACCGACTTGATGCTGGAGGTGCTGCTGCGGCTGCTGCTTCGAAGCCTCTGTGCACTTGCGGTGTTGCTGGGACGGCGAGTAGCGTCTCCTGGCCGTGCGACCTCGAGAGATCCCTGCTGCTGTTGCTGCTGCTGCCGCTCCTGTGGCACTGCGCCTACCTGGGCCCCGCCTGCAACCATCATCTGGAGGGGCCCTCCGGCGAGCGCTGGCGTTGTGGATGCGGCACAGCGTCTCTGTCGCTGGTGTTGGGGCTGCTGCTGCTTTTGCAAATGTTGCTGTTGCTGTTGGTGCTGCTGATGCTGCTGCTGCTGCTGCTGCAGCAACGCTTGCTGCAGCAACGCGTGGCAAGTGAACCTCGTGCTGGAGGGGCAGCGGCCCCGCGACTCCCACGCCACTAGACAACGACGCAGCGGCGAAGGAAGGGTTGCCCTTAGGGACGGTATTTCCAAATCTGCTCGCAAATTCGGATGTATAAAGTCCAGAGATTGTCAAGGCCCATAGATAGATAGACTTGCACAGGAGACTTGCTGCGTGCCTTGCACTGCTGTGCGAAGGAAAGTCGCGGCAGTAAAAGCTTCCAGCAGGGTCTCGTCATGCCCTCAGGGCGAGCAAGGTGCGGGGGAAGGGGGCTTAACGCTTACCAGCAAGGTGAAAGGAGAGACCAAGTCGATTCATTTTCTCAAAGGGTAAGTCGCTGAACCACGGATGCGACAGAGCGCAATGCGCAGAAAGGCGGCGCGCGGGCGAGACGTGTAGAAGCCTGTGTGTGCAAGAGGCAAAACAAAAGCCCGACAAGGGAAGAATAAAGAGAAGACACCAAAAGTACACAGACAGACAGACAAAAAAGAGAAGAAGAAAGAATCGGGTTTTCGAACCCATAGCCCCCCTCCCCTGCCTGCTCCTCGTGTCGTCGTCGTTCACGTTCTCCCACTGCGTCTCTCAACTGTGCCTGCCCCTCTCAGCTCTTAAGCCAAGTCCTCTTGGAGCTTTTGTCGCTAGCTTCCCCTCTGCTGCTGGGGCAAGCAGCCTTTGCAGTAACATAGACAACAGCAGTGGCAGCAGCAGCAGCAGCAGCCATCGGCAGCGACCAAAGCCTACCTGGCAAGGAGGTCTAATCCAAGGGCATCCAGGTGCAACCCGCCCCTCTCAAGGATGAAGTCCAACAAAGCTGCTTTTCGTTCCCCATGAGATAAGGCAGGAAAGGCTCCCAGGAAGGTCATCAAGTCTGATCTTTGGTCACCCGCCAACCTGCAGTCACAAAGCATCCGGAGCGAAATGCAATAGGCAGGACACACAGGAGCCAGCCACGGGCAGTCACCTGTATTTTGCCACTGCAGCAGCATGCGTTTCAGCGTCGCTGCAAGCTGCATGCAGCGACCATAGCAGCAGCAGCACATACGAGAACAGCACCCACAGCGGATGCACCCAGAGCAGCCTCTTTCCCCGTTTGCGTCTCCCCCCCTCCCCCATCCTCCTGTGCCGCTGCGAGTACCTCGTCATGTCGAGGAGCTGATCGTGCTCCTGAGGCTTGCCTAGAACCTTGAAAATGTTTTCCAAGACCATAAACTCCATCTGAAACGCCGCACGGCCTACCGCGTGCAGCACAAATGCAAAGTTCCACCGATGCGGTCGTGGGGCTTTCTGGGGAAGGCACAGCTCCAAGAGGATTACCCCCACGGACCAAACGTCGCATGCAGAGGAGTAAGACGCAACCTGAAGGAGGAAGCACAGAGTGAGAAAGCGCGATCTTGACTACTAGAAGGAGCGAAGAAGATGGCGATTAATAATCGGCAGGACCAGCGTATCCGTAGAGAGAGAGGAGGCCCGGTGGGGGGTGTCGTTACACAGACGATCCGCCAGCAGCAAACTCCTGAGGTCAGAAGTAAGGGTTGATGGACTGCTGCTGCCGTAACAGTTCTAGCTGTTCGCATGCGTGTGTCTGTCGCCTGCATGCATTCTAGGGTGGCTCTCTGCAACAGAAGTTTGAGGTGCAGTTGCTTCTGATAGCGACTCAGCAGGTGTGCGCGACGCAGTAAAAAAACACCAACAGCTCATCGCGTACGGGGAGCTTAGCAGCACTCAGGTTATTCGCTGCTGCAGCAAGGATCTCCGGGGGACGGTACGGGAGAGTCACCACGCGGCCAGACTGCCGCATGGTCAACAGGCACCAGTCCTCTGGATTCTTGACAAGACGGAGCTGTTGCTGCTGCTGCTGCTGCTCGTTGGCTGGAGAGTCCTCGCGGGGAGGGAGGGAAGAGGCGCAGGTTCCTGGAAGGGTCACAAGGAACACAAAAGCCTCCACCCATATTCAAATACTCGTTCAACTTATTATATCTTCAAATATTCTTGGAACCGTGTCCTCTGGCTCCAATGTAATAGAGATAGGGCATCCCCCAGTGTATGTAGTGCATTTTCGCCCTTGCCTGCAGGCTCCTGTCCTAGGTAGCTTCTCATCTTTCTGGCCATACCGAGATCCGCCACTTTGAGGATGGCGACACCTTCCCGCAAAAGCTGCTGACCTCCAGGAACGTTGGCAGCCGCTACCAAAATGTTCTCGGGCTTCAAATCCCTGTGAATTACTCCACGACCATGCAGCCGCGCTACACCTGTACAGACAGACAGACAGACAAACAGACAGACAGACAAACAGACAGACAGATACACCAACACACATACATACATTCATACATACATATAAATACATATATATATATATATGTATGTACATACACGTATACCTACACGTACACAAAAACTAAGAGTACTGCGACCCTGAAGTCTTCAACGGCAACACAGCCCGGTGTCGTGGGAAACGGCTAGACACCGAGAAGTGATGGGAGCTTGCACCGCGTGTAGGGGGAAGACAACTGCTGCGAAACGGCTAACTGCACCCATACAAAAATCCTAGAACCATGACTGTCCAGGCTGCACTCAGACTAGACCCTAGCTTTTGAAGCCTGTCTTTCAGCGCCAGAGCCCAAAGCACTTGCTCACCGTTTAGGAGCTGCCAAGCATAAAATTTGAGTGCCGAGTGATTCAACTTCCCTTGTGCGTGGAGCAGTCGGGCAAACGCCGCCAAGTCAGAGGCGCATCGCTCCACCACTAGCACACCAGCCGTCTGGACACCTGAGAGGTAGACCTCTGCGAACGGCTTCGAGAAAGTAACGCAGCTGGTAAGCCCGTAAACCCTCAACACGTTTGCAAAACCTAAGCCTTCGGAACCTGGAGGATCGAGGTCCCCGTACAGAGAAAACTCCCGGACCAAATCGGCGGTTGAGCCTTCGGTGGGGAAGTTGGAGAGCAGCAAGAGCTTTGCTGCATACAGCTGTCCATGTGGGAGCACACTGGGAGGCTGTGCGTATCCGGGCACTGCAGATGCTGATGTAGAAGGCGGTGCAGTCTGTGCTGGTAAGTCTCCTTCTTTTGCGGCTCTGTCTGATGCGGGAGTCGCAGCAAAAGCAGGAGCTGAATCTGGAGGCTGCGCGGGGAGAACCTCGAAGACTCTGCCGAACTGCCCGCATCCGAGCTGACTATACACGGGAAGTTGTACTGAGCCCGTAGGGAGTTTGGCCGTGTGCAGGCCCCGGCATTTCAACACCCAATAAAGGCCGTTCGTGGTTTGGAAGGGCGGCTCAGGGGGGATCTGTAAAGGTTCATGACGGGGGGGATGCTGCTGGAGTTGCTGGGGTGGCTCTGCGTGTTGGTGTTGCTGTTGAGCCATCTTGATTGACGGGGGAAGTCGGGGGAGGCGCTGCCTCGATGCCTGCCAACTGGGGGCTGTCGATGCACTAGAGATCGCACACGAGGAGCGAAGGGGCCTAGGTGTACGGGGTCATGTTTGGGGAAAACAAGAGAACAGGGGAGAAAACGTGACGGAGGATAGTCAAAAAACGCTGCGAGAAGAGCCAAAAAAAGGGACTTAAGCGCAGAGTTGCGTGATGCACAGACCCCACGGCGGAGCTAGACCGCAGAAAGAGGTGGATTCTGAATTCTTGTGCTTCTTTCGATCTTGAATGGGGGGATTAGGGCACCCATTCAAGAGGGCTGGTGTTGTACGCTGGGCACATGAGAGGAAGTGTGCCATTCGCGCCGCCTCGGTCTCGCTTAATAGCCCCCAAGAGGCGCGGACAGACGGAGAAACACATTGTCAATCCGAGCTGTCTTTCGATTTAGCAGAGTGAAGGACAGACAAGGAGAAACGGACAACCGCACAACCCCCCGTAAACACCACCAGCAGCCAGCCCCCGACTAGCTGCTCCTTCAACAAGACAACCGAATCCTGAAACGAAATAAAAAATTCAGAAAGGGCGGTAATTAGCGAGCTAAACTCTATGATCTAGTGTTTACGCTGTATGCTTTTGGCCCTGGGGTCTGCATCTGCTGCGGCGGTCGCTGCTCGTCCCTCACTTTGCTGTTTTCGCACTTCTCGCCTTCCGCATTCTATCACAGGATTTTGCTCTTGTTTCCATCTTCTCCAGTAAAAATAAGTTCAACGCGGAAATATCTTTGTGTACAGGCGAACTCTTATTTTTGGTGTGTAGCCCGACAATAACTGCTTCCTGGTTTTTTTTCATAAGATCCTGTGCCTTCTTCCATTCTCCGCTTTATCGCCCTGTCCCTCGGTGCTTCTTGGCGGCTTGATCTCCTTCGCTACACGGGCAACTGGAGCACCAAACCGATAGCGAAGATATTCCTGCTGCTGCTGCTGTCGCGCTTGAGATCTTCTCCGTACGCTTCAAGGGTTCCAAGCTCCATGAGATGAGGCTCTGAGGTCTACATGGGCTGCTGCACGCCACATGCAGCCGCAGGCTTCCCAGCATCGGAAGAAGAAGGGGCTTAGTTTGGGGGACCTACGTTTTGCAGATGAAGCTCATTGCGCTCCTCGTCTGCCGCTGCTCCGGAGGTTTGGACAACTTAGTCTTTCTGAGTGGAGCCTACGACCTTTCCGGGTGGGCTTCATCGCCAAAGCTCTCATGCAAATGCAGAGGCCTCCTATGTGCCGCCAGCCACGAGGAGGTGCTTGCTCAGTACAGCAGTCCCCTAGAGTTGCAGTACACCTCATTCGCACGCTTTCTTCCAACACATGAATGTGCGCTTTGCGTTCTGGGGATTATATTTACCGATACGATTTGAGACGCGTACGCCACAGGTATCCGTTTTACCAGCGCAACGCCGTGAAGGAGGGCATCAAGTTCATTGCACGGACGGCAATCCCACGAGTACGTGCCTGCCACATTTTTCGAGCGGCAGCCAACTCGTTTTGCTGTCTGTGGATTCGGTTCGCTGCTTCAAAGCTCGTTCAGTCTGTTTCGATTCATCTTAATGTGTCGTTCTCGGGGCCACGCGCTTCTGCATGCCTTGCAGCCTCAGAAACTACGGCACGCAGGCTTTAATCAAAACGTCTGGAGTCACTGCATGCGCGCAGCTACCAGTGGGCCGTCAGCAGGAGGTGGAGCATGAGGGTTCTGTTGCCTTTGTCTTTCGATACCCTGACTCTCTTGCGATCCTGGCCATAGGCGACCACGAATATCCGAGAAGGTAGGACCCTAATGTCGAAGCCTTGTAGCGGAGGATCTCTCCTAAGCTCTGCACCCTGGTGCACACCAAAATCCCTTGTCTTGCACCGATGACCTTACACGAAGCCTTAGATGGATGTTCAACAATTTCTTGAAGCCTTCAGCTGACTTCCCTCCTGAATCTGCACAAACGCTCATCAGCGTTTGCGTTCCATCGTGTTCTTCCTTCCCCTTCCCCCGCATTCCCCAACCCCAAGCCACGGTTTTTCCTCTGCCCTGGGGAACGACTCGATGCTCTGTGCTCTTGCTCCAGAATAGTATTTGCATGTCTGAACGAGGTGCACGAGGAGTTTACCAGCAGCTTCTCTCGGTTGGACTGGCCACGCATTGAGGGGCGGAGTGCCGCCTCAAAGAGCAGCAAATCCAACCATCCCGATATTCCTTTCCAGGAAACCCTCGCAGATATTTTGAAGAAGTACAAGGTAAAGAGGACTCCCAGATAAAGCGCATGGAAGAGGAGCACAGAAGAAAGATCAGTAGGGGAGGAGGAAGAGTTGGGGTGTAAGGCAGGAGATGTAGTTTGCCGGGGTTCCCTTGCAAGGGATGCGTCTGTGGTGTTAGGGAAACCATGGGTAGGTGGCTTGCGTGTTCATAGCTCTGTTTTCTTGGATTTGATGCCTGCACAAATGCATGTATGTGCGGCTGATGCCGATCGTGGTGACTGCAATCCATGCTGATTCCTCCTACTCCCGCTTGCGTGGCATCCCCGCTTATTCGATCTGTGTGTCTGCTGGGATTGCAGGACCCTCTGCGCGCTGATGAGCTTCTCAGGGTGCAGCAAAAGGCGAACTTTGCACAGGCATGCCAACCACAGATGCCACTGCGCAGCCTTTAGCAAGGGGCTAGGATACTGGGTGGGGTGGGGGTGGAGAGAGGACTTGAAGCAGTCTCTGATGAGCGGCAGGTGTGCCTTTTCCTGGAGCCTCAAAGGCATTTGCTGTGCCTAGGCGCTGCGCTTTTGAATAGGATGTAGCTCGGCAGACGATCAGCTCGGTATTGCGGCATGGCGAGAGTTTGCAGGAGTTAGTCAACCGAAGCGAAGACCTCTCAAGTAGGGGCACTACAGTGTAGAAACACTTGGTTTGTGGACCCCCATGCACAGGCACTCACTCTAGCGTAGGCCACCTCAGCCTTCACCCCAACCACGCCGCAACTTTGGTGTCTTTCCCTCTCCCCCCTCCACCCAAAGCGGATTAAATTCGCTCTGCCACCATGATCGCCTTTACGGGGACGAGGCCCTCTATTGAATGCACAAATCAGCTGGAGAGGCAGAAACCCTCAGAGGGAGAGAGAGAGAGAGCGGCAGGCGTCGCCTCCTATAAATTCGAAGCACCTCCAAATCACGTAACAAGCGAGCCACCCTGCAGCCGGCGTTGGTTACTGCTTGCGTACCATTCTGCCCCTTAAGGGGCTTCTCTTTTTGACTCATTCGAATACTGCGTATTCCCGCTGCACATCTGGAAGTGGCTCTCTTCTCCTGCGTCATTGCTCCTCAGGCAGCTCTAAACAACTCTTCAAGAGCTCGAACAAAGTCAAAAACAGCCTCAACTGCTGCAAGATCCAATAATTCCGAGCAATTTGTGCAGCAGCAGCAGTGGCTGCCGTACAGGTAATCGCTGCTGCAGTGCACAGCTCCCTCCGCCGCTACCGCTCTTGCTGCCTCCCTGAGCTGCAGCTGCCTGCACTGTGGCGTTTTATAGGGGGAACAGAAGGAAAATTGCATTGTTTGAATCCAACTATTTACATCAAAACGGAAACGGGAATCTGCCAAGCCTAGAAATAAGCCCGAAACGTCGGTTCTTGAGCTAGATACTCTAAATCTCGAGTCTAGTTAGAGCGCAGGGCCTTGCAAAGGGAAATTTTCAATACGCTACTCTAATCGATTCCACTAGTACTAAGCGCCTCCGTGAACCCTAAACGAACAGTTTGACGCACGACCTCTGCAAAACAGCAACGTTTGCCGCGTTGGGTGTGGAGTCTAAGAATAAACGGGCATGGCGCCCGTCCCCCCCCCCCCGCTAAAACCCTAAACGCGCACAATATTTTAGACAATCTATGCCTTGTTGTCGTTGCCCACTCTGATCCTTCTTCTTGCTAGCTGTTTCTTGCTGAGTCTGATGATCTTCTTATCCTTTGGTTTCTCGACGGCCTTGCTGTCTTCCCGCAGAATGAGCTGAATGTGGCAGGGGGATGACATGTAAGCGTTGATTCGGCCGTGGGCTCTGTACGTCCTTCTGCGACCACGAGGGGCACGGCTGACCTCGATGTGCTCAACAACCAAGTTCTCTGTGTCAAGATTCTTTTGCTGAAAAGAAAAGATTCCAGGCAGACGCAAGCACAATAAACACGAGCCCTACGATAGGGGGAAAGGGCTTTTCTAGGAATAAAGGTGCGTTATTTATGCGCAAGCAGCACACTACTGGACAAGGGATATCGCGGTGTTAGGATGGCCTCTGTCTTCCGAGTTTAATGAGGAACTCAGTCACAGCCGCGAGTTCAGACCTCTGCATTCGCTTCGGCATTCTTCAGCAGCCCGAGCAGAATCTTGCAGCTCTTGACTGGCCATCTACCCTGTGTGGCCTTGAACTCTTTAGCCTGAGCAGTGCGGCCAATGTTGTTGGAGTAGCGACGGAAGGGAACGCATCTCTTTCCCTCAATGACTTGCTCCAGGTACTGCTTGGCAGCCTGCAGCTTCATTGGATTTCCTCTCTTGTCAGTCTTAATGGCCATGGCGGTCTCATAGGTGTTCTTGAAGTGAACACGCAAGTCCTGGCCCAGAGCCTTTGCGCCTGAGAGGATGCAGAAAGCGGCAGCACTCCCCCGCAATTTCCCGTTCCCGTGAAGTGACACACACGTGCCGCAGTCGAGTATTGTACACGCGCTCCCCATGAAGCACCATTGGGGCAACAGCTGGTAGCTGGTATCACACACTTCACGCAACGGGATGCAACAAAGGGCACACGGTTCAACAAAGGGAATGCGGTTCTGTTGCCGACCCTGCTGTGGCTACTGCATGCATCCCCCACGGGAAGAACGGGGGAGGCAGCACTTGAAGACTACTATCAACAAAATGATCCGCCATGGAAAGTTTAGTTGTTGATAATGTTAGTGATGCTCAAACAGCCCGTTTGCACGGGAGGTCAAGACCCGCACCCCACAGCCCAGAGTCCACCGATGCCGTCGCTACTACCGCCACTATGATGTTGCTCTTCTTCTTATGCTACAAGAGCAGGGAAAAACAACGATATGATCATACACGCAGACAATGAAATGCCAAGAGAGCAACTGCGAAGGAACGGAACGTACACTTGTTGGGGTGCGAGGCCTCGCAGGAGTACTTCACCATCTTCACTGAGCTGAATGTACACCCAAAAGTGGCAGGCTAAACCCTATACCCTTATCCCTAAACCCTGCCTGAAGGCGACAACAGTCTCTTTTCTCCAAACCTGTGCTGTGCCGCTACCGCAACAGCAGCCCCCACGCAGCGCCCCTCTGCCTGCTGCAGCTGCTACGGAGGCTGCTGCTGCTGTAGGTCCTCTATTGCCGCTCTTGCGGGAGTGCAATATACTTATGTTTATGATTTCGAACTTTCTATTGCAAGCAAATTAAGCGTCACGAATAGCTTGCAGCAGGCTGCCCGAAAGGATTTTTTAGGAGACTCCTGGCAAGGGCCTTCACACACTTTTTTAATGGCTGTTCCAGCCCCAGGGAGCCGCTACCGCTGCCATAGTGGCCGCCCCTGCTGTATGCCAAAATACGCGTCACCAGCTATTTTCTCCGGAAGGCGCAATAAAA
This sequence comes from Cyclospora cayetanensis, assembly GCF_002999335.1. Lineage (NCBI taxonomy): Eukaryota > Apicomplexa > Conoidasida > Eucoccidiorida > Eimeriidae > Cyclospora > Cyclospora cayetanensis. The sequence goes on along the minus strand of NW_020312090.1, from coordinate 11,814 downwards.
TTCCCCTTTATATACCGTCTCTGCAGCTGTGTCACTGGGATCGACTTGCACCCGGTGTGCTGCCACCTTTTCTTTTGCCCTTACCAGTAAACCTGCCCTGCATTGGCACGTCATCTGTGCGCCATCTTCTCCCCGATGTCAGCCTCGGCCTCTGCATCGCTTCTTCGGCGGAGTCTCGGGGGGCCCCTGCGTCTGTCTGGCGCGCGCTTGGGTGGCAACCACGTATATCTGGGTAGGTACCATGACTACAATCAATGGGAATACTTGCCTCACCCCTCCTTGCAGCTCTCTGGGGCCATTCTTCCTGTAGGAGCCACTAAAGCCCCTGCACCTGCGAAGGGCCAGCTGCTGAGGGGTAGCGGCCTACACGGGCCTGAGTGTGGTGAGGTTCTGCGTCTCGTGCTGTGGAACCGTTTGAAACAGAGAAGAAAGCAGCGGGAGGTTCCCACCATCGAGCAGATGAGGGAATTCAACAAACTAGAGGTCGCTTGCGTCTGGTTCACTTGGTCTATTCTCCTCTTCTTCTGGCCCATGACAATAATTGGCGGCTCTTTCGCCAAGGAGAACGAACACTTCCCGTGGACTCCCGCTAGGACCGATGGATCCAGGGGAGAGGGTCCTTTCTGGTGGATCTTGGAGTAAGGGGAGAGCTTTCACAGGCTTGTGACAGCCTTCGAGTTCCGCTGTTAAATGTGCGGGTACCAGAGCTAGCAGCGTTGATGTGAAGTGCTTACTGCGGCTAGCTGCTGGGGCTGCTCTGGCAGCGTTGATGTGAAGTGCTTACTGCGGCTAGCTGCTGGGGCTGCTCTAGCCGCCTTAACAACTACACCGGCACTAGGAGCGGGGGGGAAGCACTTAGTGTGTTGAAGGTTTGCGTGTTCCACGCTTGGACCAAATGGGCGCTGCGCCTCCTTGGCATCTGTCTCCTCAGCAGCACGAACGGCGGCATAATCAGCAGCACATGCTATGGCCACGACAGGGCATGCATGTGCGCTTTCGACCCCGCCGTCTCTCCTTCGGGGTTCATCATCTGGGGCAGATGGAGGTGCATGGGCCGTTATTCTGTATCGGCAAAGTGCTGAGACTGAGCGGCCTCGATACAAAACACAATTTGAGGTTTGCGTTGAGCAGTTGATTCTAGAGCTCGGGACCTTCAATTAAGATCTAGGAGTTGGGGATGACACTCACGTATACGGCTTCGAACTTTTGGTCTTGACGTTAGCAAGTAGAAGCTAGAGGAAAGCTTTAGGCACTAGGGCTCAACGTGTAGTGGTTGAGCATTTAGGTGTGTTGCATCAAGAACTAGGAAGCAACGAAGAGCCAGGGGTTTTACTGTGCTTCAGGCCGTGGTGCGTTCAAAAGCACCCCAATTTTTTGGTGGCTTTGTGACTAGATGATACATGCTTGGTAGAGATACGAGTAGAGTAGTGTCGCTCTGCAGACTCCCATGTTTTTCCCCATGTTCAGTGTCTAGTTGCTTCCACTTTGAGTTGGGGAAAGGCATGAACCCAGAATCTCCCAGCTTCCAGGGTCCTACCAAGAAGATTTGCAGAAGGGCTGTCAGGCTAAGCCAAAGTATCAGCTGGGGACGTATGGCCTTGGCATAAGAAACACCCTAGAGGATGGACTCCTTGGGGACAGCCCAGGAATGACGAAAGTTTGTCTGTTTTACGTTGCCGCCTGACTCGAGCAGACTGTTGGGGTGCCTATCACCTTGCCTCTGTACTTGTATGTACTCAGTGTATTCGGGGCACAGGACTGTTTGTGCTGCCTCAGGGAATTGCTTGATATTGTGCTCCTCTGAGCAGCTGCTAAAGCGACCGCAAATTGCGTAGATTTTCCGAAAAGGGCAAGCCTTTTGAAGGGCCCAAATTGCGAACAGGCGAGGCATTGAATTCGGGGAGCAGTGCGCCTTACTATCTATTCCAGTGGCACCTCTTCTACTTGCACAGCTTTACAAAGCAGAGGATGCCCAGGAAAAGGTACAATTTTCACCGCTGCATTTGATGGCACAGCACCAGCAAAAGCTCTTGTGAATCAACATTCTGAGACTAGGACTACAGTTTACACAGAACACGAGAGCTGGCGTGACTTTTGAGCAGTGCTGGTGTACGACAGAGTATCGAGCCACTAGGTCAGACAGCAATTACAGCGATGAGCATCGATGCAGAAAACACCAGGAAGAGAGTGTAAGGTTTGGTACGGGCCCACGACAGAAATAAATACTGAGGTTTTGTTTCCAGGCACTCACCCTATGCAGACCAGAATGCAACACACCACAATAATAGCGCTTGTCTCGCATCAGCATACGGCATCGCACAATGGCAGGTTTGTGGTGTGAGATCAATCACTCTCCGAACGTAATAACGCTGCCTGTAGGTAGTTCATGTGAGTGGCTATTTCCTGCCGTTCAGTGCTGGTGAAGTGGTAAGGCAAAGGGGCTTCAACGGTTGTGGCCTATCCCCAAACCTTCTGACGCCGTGTTGCCAAAGCCACTGCCAGTGAGCCGTTCTGGTTTTATGGGATAGACTTGCATGCTCGCGCTGTGCTACGCAAGTAGGTAGCTTGTGGGCACCTCAGCTTTAAAGGCGCTTACTTTCTTTCCAGTGGTCATACTTGGTGGGACTTCACGAATGCACAATCAACGTAGTTTTATCATGTGAGTTCTAGATGGTACACAAACGAGACGGCCTTTAAGGGTTCACACCTTACTTCTTCCGGGTGCTTTTTGGAGTATTCCGATATTTCTTTTTCGGAGCAAAATTTTGAATGGTTAGGAGCCACTGCACAAACATGACCCCTCACTTCTTCGGCATGAGGAGAGCATCGGGCTTGCTACAATGGACACTGAGCGATCCTGTATGCATACACATCACGTCACTCCCCTCGAGTTTGCCGCTGCTTGTTAGGAGCCACCTGAGCGGGTTGCAAGAACGACGAGAACAGATCAACAACGCTTCTCGGTTGCACTCTTTGGAAGATTGTCTGCCAAAATGCCTTCACCCTAGAGGCGCTAGCCTCTTCACCGCTTCCCCGTAGTGGGAGTTACTTAGTGAATTTAGTTGGAGAGATTCACGAGGGTACGCCGAAGGCATGTCACAAATTATTTACCGCACTCAGGAATTGTTTGAGTCTACAGAGGTAGGAGCAGGTACGAGAAGCCATTAGTATCATATGGTTCGCTGGACTGAAAGGTTGAGTCAGAGAGTCACACAGCTTTGCCACCAAGTATTCGTACACGCGCTCGTCCAATCGTGACAGTGAATCGTCACAACACAGTAACTAGGCTACACAGAGGAAAGGCCTCATGGTTGGTATTCTCAGGCCAACTGTAAAGAAAATTGCTGTACGGCAGCTTCATAGAATTTCGCCTTGCTGGGCAGGACATGGTTCGAAATTCAATGCCCTCTGGTCAAAACCGCATCTGAAGTAATTCAGCTTTAGTGCTCGAGCCACTATTTATGAAGCATTCAATGGAAAAAAATTGGCTTGCAGGAGCCTTGGTCCAGGTAATGTGGGCTTGATACCAAAACTGTTCGCCATTCCGCCGTGGTTTAGGGACCTGAAGGAGATGCCCACTAAAACTCACCACCGTTCAATCTGGTCCCTTGATTCTGTGTCGCGACGTTTATGGGCGTTGACTTCAGTCAGGATACTCCAGATGCAACACCCAACTTTAAAGTCTGCGTGGTACTTTGTGCCCGCCTGGCGGGTCTACTACTTCGTGTCCCTGTCTCAACCAGCAGAGCTCCTGCCCCTGAAATCTACTCAGCAAGTTTACGAAATTAGAATCTTTTTGGTCAATAAAGGATTTTTTCAGAGCTTGTGTACCGTCTCCTGCAGCGGGCCTGGCGAAGTCCAGTCGCGATTGCAGGCCTTTTGTGTAAAGTTAACGTTCAGCGAGGGACTTGCGGCAGGGCCTGCTTATTCTAGTCTATTTGTTTCTGATTAGGGAGAGCAGCGCATTACACTGTGTTTCGGCGACAGGTTAGGGCACCGTGAACACCCTAATGGCTCACTGGGGTCAGCTACTTCCGCGTGCGCCACTCCGCTGTCCTTCCCTTTCTTCGGCCGAAACTATATGGGGTACGGGAAGACATGAGGAGGATCTCTCAAGAGTAGGAGCACAACAGCTTTACCTAATGCGTGGATCGGCTGTAGGGGCTATGAATCTTCTCAACGTGACTCTACAAGGGGTGTTGCAGCTGTTCACTCGTTGCGTGGCGTGGCCGATTTTGGTTTCTGCTCACGAAACGACCGACCACGAAATGAGCAGGTAAAACGCTGCTTAAAAGAAAGGTAGACTTTGATGTGTGGACTTTTTCTTTTTAGGGCTCTTTGCATGGTGCCTTCTGACCAACTCGACATCATCACTGCAGTTGGCGGGACGAACAGAGCACGAAAAGGTGAGATGACATTCCTGAAATTGCACACCGTAAAGGAATCCCCTTCTGTATAATATGCTAGGGCTGAAATGTGCAGTAAGGATTACGAGGTAGGCCTAAGGATTTACGATTTGGATTTCTGGATGAATGCTCACCTAGCGACACCCGACCGAGCCAGCCCAGAGGCCGCATGCAGGCCGGTGGGTAACATGATTGGGTTGACCTCTTAACTTGCTTACTTTATTTCATTACATCCATAATGCTCACACAGCAACTCTCTCTACAAACTTTCGTTAGTGTCCTTCATCAGTTGGCTGCCACTCCAGCGCTTGCATGGTCAGCGGCTGCTGAACCCCCAGGGTCTAGGCGCCTTCCTGGTGGTTCATCTTAGGTTCTTCGTTTTTGCCTCCTTCCTTCCGCTTTGGTTCCCTATTCAACATACTTTCTTATGTTGTGTGGGATCATAGGCGGACGGGCACTCAAATCTTAAAACTTACGTTGTGAAACCCAGTGACCATGTCCCTCAAGCAGCCTGTCACGCAGGTCAGACTAACAAATGTTGCCGTTGTTAGGCTACGGCTAGGAGGGGAGAGGTTCGAGGTTGCCTGCTACAAGAATAAAGTGATCAACTGGAGAGAAGGTGAGCCGCTAACACCAGATATAGGGGCACGTTCAGATTCCCATGCCAAGCCCCAACTGTTCCCACGCACTGCTGCGCCGGAGCCGTTTCGGGCATATAGCGATACTGACTGAGATTCTGCTGATACTACCCAGTAGCTTTGTATACACTGATTGGCTGGCTGCAGCATACACATGTGGCTAACGGCTGTAGGTTACGAAACTGCGCTGCATGCCCACCCTGTTTTTGCAGGCAAAGAAACGAATTTGAACGAGGCAAGTTTCTCCCACATCCCATGCACGTGATATATATTCAATGAGCACGTATCATCTGCGGAGCCTTCCTCGAAGCAAAGAGGGTTCGATGGTTGTATCCAAACAGGCAACTGTACACCGAGCAACTTGCTACTGCTGTAGATCCGAAAGCTAGTAGCTGCAGCACGGGCATGTTTCCTGCCGGTGAAACCGGCCCTTATAAAACATGCCTGCCTCTTGCGCTACTTTCGCCGCAGTTGCATGTGCAGTTTTTGATGCTGGTGCGAACCTTAATTCTGCCACAGGTTCTGCAGATTGACGCGGTTTTCCAGAATGTGTCTAAGGGCGAGCTGGCAAGAAAAGCAGAGCTTCTTAGGTACTTCGGAACTGACGACCGAAGGACCTGCATCTTAAAGATCCTCGAAAAAGGTAAATGTAGAGTCGCAACATGCAGGGCCCACTACTCTGCCGCCGTTGAACCAGCGTCGTATCCTTCCTGTTCGCTGCATTCCTCCAGTAATGTGGCATTTTGACGAGCTCTTTCTCTCTCATTCTCTCTCTCTCTCTCTCTTGCTCTCTCTCTCTCTTGCTCTCTCTCTCTCTCTGTCTCTTGCTCTCTTTCTCTCTTTCTCTCTCTCTTTCTCTCTTTCTCTCTTTCTCTCTCTCTCTCTCTCTGTTCAGCCTAGGGGTTGTGGCGCTCACCCTTTCATTCCCTCCTGCTGCCCTCGCGTTTTAAGTGGACCAGCGCACTTCAGTGTCTCTCTCTGTCTGCTCAGGGGAGCTGCAAGTCTCCGAGTTGGAACGGCGGCAGCAGCTGGAGTCGCATTTTAACGACATTGTCTCCTTGGTGATAGACCTTACTTACTCGGCGGTTACGGGCCTTCCTCTCTCGCGCTCGGCTGTGTCTGGAGCTTTGAAGGATTTAGGATTTGCAGTGAGGCTTCAGCAGCCTCCCAAGGCCCAGGCATTGCATGCAGCGTTGTTGCTACAGCACCACAACCCTGGGCAGATTAGACGCAGACTCATGCGACTCAAGATGCAACTGCCAGGAGCTGCTGCTGCTGCTGCGGCTTCCATGCTGCACTACATCGTACGCGAGTGCGCGGGCATCATCGAGACGCAAGATCCAACGGTAGATGTTTTGCTGCAGCGCCAGCAGCAGGATGTCTCGTCTGCGGCTGCAGCCACAGAGTGGCTAGTTGTTTTTCTTGTGCCCCCCGGAGCGTATAGAGAGGTTGAGGAAAAGGTGCAGGAAGCAGGGGGTTCTCTGTCTGTTGTCGCATGGAACTGTCTCCATGGCACGCAGAAAGAGCAGCAATTGCAGCTCAAGATGGAACAAGACCAGCTGCAACAACAGCTGGACGAACTCCGGCAGCAGCAAGCGCAGCTTCAGCAGGACTTAGAGGTGGAGTCTCAGCGGAGGCTACAGGTGCGTGAAGAGGAGCAGCAGCGGCGGCAAGAGCGGCGACAGCGGCGGCAGGAGCAGCTGCAAGCGAAGCAACAGACGCAAAAGCGCATACAAGCGCAACAGCAGCTGGAAAAGCAGCTACGGGAACGGCAAATGCGGCAGCAACAGGAGCTTTCGCAGCAGCTTCTGGAGCAGGAGTTGGAGGATAAGGAGCTGCTGCAGCAGCACTTGAAGGAGCTGGAGCAGTTGCAGCTGCAACTGCAGGAGCAAAGACTGCAAGAGCAAGAGGAGCAGGAGCGACGGCAACAGCGGCAGCAATCGCGATCTGCTGCCGAAGCCACTGCTGCTCACAGCGGGCGATCTCACAGGGAAGGCACGGGGTGTCCAAACACCCCAGGGCCTCCATCGACAGACGCCAGTGTCAGCAACAGTAGGCGTAGCAGTTTCAGCAGCAGCAGCAGTGAGGATCAGCTCTGCTGCTGCTGCTGCGCAGAGTGGGGGGACGACGACTGGACAGACACCACAACTAGGGCTCAGCGGAAGAATCGCGGTAGCAAGGGCAGAAAGCAGCGGCAGCCGCAGCAGCGACTGCTCCCTCCGGGGGCAAGTGGTGGATTTGTTGGAGTTCCTTGCCCCCTGCATGCGTCGACCTGTGTGCACCAGAGAGATAAGACAGCCAAACCCATTGATTCTGCTCCCCGTCGCACGCAGCAGCACCAGCGCAGGAGACAGCTGCAGCAACAACAGAAGCTGCAGCAGCAGCAACTGAAGCTGCAGGAGCAACAGCAAAAGCAGCAGCAGCCGAAAGAGCCAGAACTGCACGATAGCCTGACTCGAGAGGCCCTAAGATGGCTCAACCGCGACGTGCTGCAGCAACACCAAGAAGAATCCACGACAACTGCCTTTCCCGAGGCTTCCCCCTCCGCATCCACAGCTCAACAGCAGGAACAGCGTGGACCACGATGCCGTGTTTGCGGCGACATGTTCAAAGACGTAGTGGAACTGCGCGTACACTGCAAGAGCAGCAGACATGCAACAAACTTGAGGAGGCAGGCCGACAAGCTGCCACCCCTTGCTGATGCTGAATGGAACGAGTTGCAGTTAGATAAGCACCTTATGGCCGGAGTACCCACTGAAGTGAGGGGATTTTAGCTCTGAATTTCAGGTTGCTGCTGCATGATGGACTTGCTACCAGTAGGGCATTTGCTTGCCGGAGGTGTGAACTTATGGCTTTTATATCTAGAACTCCTGCACTACTTTTGGGGCAGTGGCGGTTGCTGCCACTGCGACCGTTGTAAAAGCAGCAGGCAGCTGCCCGCAATAGAGCTGTATTCAGTAGCAGCCAAGAGCCCTTCTCAGCGGGTGGTGCTGTCAGTGCTGATTAGCAAGTGCAGTGTTGAGCCAACACACCACCTATTTGTACTAACAGCAAGAGGGACGACTGCTCTTATTTGTGTTGCTCCATGCAAAGTAGCGTCATCGGGTGCTGATGTAGGAACAGTTCGCTGTCCCTAAAGCTTTTTCATACGTGGCAAGCAACAGCACCAAAAGCTGCTGTTGTAGCTGCCTGCCGCCGTTCCATGGCGCGATATCCACCCTCTATTGCCATTGAAAGATGCTGAAGTGCATAGTCAGCTTTTGGGTTAATAGGCGGCTCTTTTAATCCACCCAACAAAGAGAAAAATGGAAGTTTCGGGGTGCACTGCACTGCAACATTACATGCAGCAGCGGCACTAGCAACTGCTGCTGCAGGTACAGCAGTCCCCTGGAATGTCTGTACAGCCATTACAGCTTAGAGTAATGCGTGATTCGCTTCATTCATTGGCTCTTTGCGAACTGACTACTGCTCCTGTAGGTCCTCCCGGTCAGCCTTGACAGATAAATCCAGGGGCTCCCCCGTCATATTCTCCCAACTGCAGAGCGAGCAGAACAGCACAAGATAAAAAAGCTACAGGCTTCGCAATTATTCTTCTCCATACTCGCATGTCTACACCAGCACCCTTGTGCTCAAAACTCTGCACCTTACTAACTGCATATGAATATATATATCCCGAAGTCCCCTCTTTCAGTGGCCCTGCCTATGCCTTCCTTTTACTGGTGCGTCTACTTGCTTTTTCTTGTCCACTCTACCCCTCTGTCTGCATGCCAAACACCGTCATTACGTCGAATTGGACTTTGAGTTGCTTACATCCTGAGAACGTCCTGGGTAGCCGACTCAAAGTGCGAAGTGGCGTCGAAGGAATTGGAGACAAAAATATTGCTCTCTCTTCCAGTGTCTGTGCACTCGAGCAAGTCGCTGACCGCCACGAACTTCTCTTCAATGTTTCCTAGCAGTTTCAAAGCGGGGGCCAGCTCTGCAGAGACCAAAGATCAAATGCGGCTGCTTTCCTTCACCAGCAGCTTTGCAGCCCCCTAAAGCAAAGCTGCGTCCAGGCTCAAAGAAGCAAAAAGGATACATTACAGGCACAGGTTAGTGCTAGATGGCATATCATTTCAAGGTTATCGAAATCCACGCCCAAAGCCTATTATTTATAGTTCAAATTACCGCTTTCCGGGTCGTCAGTTTCAACAGTTGTGCTGACAATCGCGATGGTCTTCCCCTTGAGACAGATGCCGTGGGGGCTGGAGACGACCATGATGTAGATGTCATTGTGTCGGTTGAGTTGCCGTTGTGGGATGATGATCTGACAACTGGTGCTGCCATTCGTCGAGGGCACGGGGGCCCCCAAGATGCAGATACACCTGATGACTCTGCCGTTACACCGCAGACGGGATGGGAACTGCTGTGCAATGTACGAAGGGTCGCACACCACCATTTTGCAGCGGGCCACCTGAGGAAACGCCGCAAAGAGCACCGAGTGCCTGTTTCTCAAGCTACTTGCGAAAAAAAGCGGGATCGATTCATGGTAAAAACCCTGCATATCGACGCATGCACTGCACCTCAAAGTCCGCAGAGAATCCTGCCAGCCAGGATCCCCCGGCAAACCAAGCTCTACTCACCCCCGTACCCACTTAATACCCAAGCCTTGAAGCTAAAGCTTGTACCCAAGACTCCTGGCTCTAAAGCAGACCTGTCCATCTTTGGTTCTAACCCTGCACACTTTTCCCTGCTCGTCAAGCTCGAATGACTCTACGGGGGTGTTCAGCATGTAAGTGCCTCCGTTGACAGCACACAGCCGACTGAAGCCTTCAGGGAGACCCCCAAGGCCATAGACGGGATAAATGAAGGGCGAACGGCCATAGCGCGATACAGAGTACATGTACAACTTGATTCTTTCCATGGTCTCGTGCATGGGCTGCTTCAGGTAGCTAAAGAAGGCAGACCGACCCAAACAACCCCAAACACGAACACACGCAGGCAGGCCAGTACGTTCCATACACTGAATGGCAGCTCAACCTCCCCAAGTCTGCGTTATACACCCGGTCCCCTTTGAGAGGGTCGGGAATTAAACAAGTGTGTAATGCATCTCATGTCTCTTATTCATGACTTAGAGATCGGAGGACGGGGTTGCGGACTCGTCACATGTGTAGAGCGCCACGGCGTGTCCGACAAAGTCAATTGTATTTGTCTCCAATCCGAAATACTTATAGACCTGCGAATCACCATATACCCCTCATCCTCAAAAAAGTATGTATTCACAGGCGCAAACGTCCATGCATGTACTCACCCTTAGCTCACTGCGGGCGGCAGCTGAGAAGGGAACAAAAAAATGCAGGCAAAGGAAAGCGCCAGACCTGATCCATGGAGTGTCTTTTCGGATCAAATCCCTTCCACGTTTCCGGTTTGTCTGCCTGCCATTGGGCGCAATATGCGAAAAAGGAACGGCAGCGATTCTTCTCCAGCAAAGGCATCAAAGGAGACATAAGCGCCTCAGACTCAGTTGCAGGCACCTGCGGCACAGGAAATCACACCCATATACATGCCGACGAGTTGAATGCAAGGGTAGCCGCTGAATCGCGTGAAATTCTGCAGTGATTCCAGGAGAACTGGGAGCGACACGTCGAGCCGAATGAGGCAGCTCGGTAGTTCTTGAGGGCGGGCAGCAGCAGCATGGGGGGAAGCGCTATGAAAGCCGCACTGACACCACGCAAGAAGCCGCATACCTTATGAATGTACTTCTCGCTGGAGAAGTAGCCAGCCTTTTGGTACTGGTAGACGAAGGTGCCTTCGACAACCTGCCATTCCAGGTACCTGAATGCGACAGGAAGACAGATGTATACAAACCGATGGAAAGATATCGATGCCAACTGGGGAAGAAAGAGAGGCACACTCAGATTTAAGGAATGCAGGGCGAAAAAGCGAACACAAGAAAAGGAGTTGATACACAAGGAGACATAAAAGAAAGGAGAGAAATAGAAACCAAGAGATATGAGAGCGAAATATATGCAAAGGTTTACATAGATATGTGCATAAGTCCGAATAACCAGATAGATAGCACACGAGAGACATATAAGAGTCAGAGAGAGCGGCAGGGTGTCAGGGTATCGGGATACATGCCTGGTGACTTTAGTCTTGAGAAGGATCTTCACGAGTTTCCCACACGCCATCACGAATTTAGGTATTAAGTCCACGTTCCAGTCTCGATTAGAGCCGTATTCGGGAGGAGGAGAAGTTCCTGGAGAGAAAAGGACAAAGAAATGTAGAGATCTGGAAGGCTGAGACAGCAGCGGAGACAGATCCAGAAGGATGGAAGCCACAAGAGGGGAATGAAGTGTACGAACATCCGGACAGAGGTTTAGAGAGATCACGCGCAATGTCAAGAAGGCACTAACGAAAATACCGAGCCGACTTAGATACGCAGAAATGGATATAAATAGGGCTGGACCTGCAGCTGAGTGCCGGAGAAAAAGCGAGGTGGACTATTGAGTGCAAACAAAAGGGCCAAGCCAACAGAATAAATTGGAGAGACACGGGTAGTAGCCAGAGAGGGAGACAGGAGGAAAAGATGAGGGGGGGGGGGGGGGGGGGGGGCAAGGGAGCTGCAGCGACCCCTGCTGACGCGCGGGGAGCGCGAGGGGGGCTGCCGGGGGAAGGGCGCCGTCTAGGGGAGAGGGGGAGGAGACTCCTGGAGATCCCAGTGCACAACGGAGCGGCCGGCGCAGCTGGGGTGAAACCAAAAAGCTAGAAACTGGTCAGCCGCCCACACC